>NC_037531.1:18819901-18820921 GCF_001531365.2 Cynara cardunculus var. scolymus | reverse complement strand
TATAATATAGTATAGATTATTATTTTTAATTAAATTTAAGTTTAATAATGAAATAATTTATTTTTGGTTTAATAATATTACATTTTATAAAGATAATAATTAAGTATTTTGTTAGAACTCAATGATTATYCTAATTATATTTTAGATTTTTTATTTTTAAAATGAGATGTTTATCCTGTATTTGATTGTGTTTATCTGCAGTTAGTTACATGAATTCAGTTATGGGRTGAAATCGGATAGAGATGAAATCGTTTAGGGATGAACGGGTTTAAGAGTTTTAAGAGTTTTTAAGAGTTTAAGAGTTTTAGCCAAATGCTTTATAATATAGTATAGATATATATATATATATATATATATATATATATATATAGATAGAGAGAGAGAGAGAGATGAGCGATCAAATGTAAACCATCCAATTTGTACAAACCGTGCAAACCACCCTCATCTGTTGATTTCATTGTTTAATCTTATAAAAAAAATTCATGAAATTGTTTAATCTTGTAAAATTGTTTCATATAATACTTTTTTTTTGATGAAGTTGTTTCATATATGGTTATGAAATTGTTTCATGTATTTCTCTAAAATTAAAATAATAAAAATGATAATATCCATGATTAACACATTCCATGATAAAAATGATTAATTAACTTCTCATAATTACAAAAAAATGAACAATATAAAAAAATATGATTGGTTGAATAAAGTTTGTACGGTTTATACGAATAATGTGGTTTGCAAAGTAAACCTTATATATATATATATATATATATATATATATATATAGACTTGGGATCATGTGAGACCAATGGTTTTTCATGAGACCCGACCAATTCTCAACCCTTGGATTATATTTACAATCGTTAGATCTGAACATTCATAAACGCCACGAGACTTCTCAATAATTACAAAATTGCCACCTTGCAACTTTAGACCATTAGATCATAAGTTTATAAAATTGATCAATGAACATAAATTGGTCTCACGGGTCTCACGAAAAACCCTTAGTCTCACGTGAACCCA
>NC_037531.1:18795156-18819011 GCF_001531365.2 Cynara cardunculus var. scolymus | reverse complement strand
TATATATATATATATATATAGATTGATTATTATACAACCCATGACATTTATGCAACCAATACAACTCAATTTCAACCGTCCATTTCATTTGATTAATATGTAATTTCGTAGAAGTTTTGATTGTTTCCTAATATAAAGTATTAATCATAATTAATGAACCATATTCATCTTTCATAAATATTCAAATCATAATAAATGAAATCTCATCATTTTCATAAATATCTCAATTTATTGGGTTGCATTGGTTGTACAAATGCAACAGGTTGTATTTGAAAGAAACTCTCTCTCTCTCTCTCTCTCTCTATATATATATATATATATTCAATCAATTTTGAGAATGAATTCAATCGATTGAGATGATTGGTGAAACCGATATTACGTTCAGAAATTAAAAAAAGTATGACCTACTAGATTTTAAGATTTCAAAAGATAATAAAAAAGTATACATGTATACACACACACACATAGGTTTTCGGACGGGTCTAGTGACTAAAGTCAAAACCAAACTGAACCTAAATATCTTTCAAAAGTCGGGCCTCGGGTTTTCAATTTTTGGCATTTGGATTTTGGACAAACACCTCATTTTCCTTTTAGGTTTTTGGACCATTTGGTTTTTGTGCACTCCTAATTATATGAATCGGACCTACGTACTTTTGAATTTGTTATTTAGATATACGTTTTTTAAAATTTAAATTAAAAAAATGAAAATGAGTTTCATATTAACGCAATTTACCAACTAACTATTTGATTAAACTTAATCAGTGAAAATGACTAAAATACCCCTCATTTAATTAGATTTAATGGAAAAAGTTAACTACATTAGATAAAAGGTACCATAACCATTGGGAATTGACAAATGCAAGGGTTCAAATTCAGGTTTTAAAGTTTATGAACGATATCCATTGAAAACTACAAATGTCAGGGACCAAAAATGAACTTTATCTCGATATATTTTTAATTTTTTTTAGTTTACTTTCTAAAATCATAATTTGTTAAAGGTACCTTGAAAAGGGACATAAGTAGGTTTGATATGAGTAGAAGGGTACTCGCGCAATGCAGCAAGATATATCTTGATTTTATTATTTCATTTTATTCTTTATTTTAGTCGATGTTATAATATGATTTTATGTGATTTTGAAAAAAAACGATAATGTTTTTATTTTTGAATAAGATATAAATTTGAAGATATTATAAAGATTGATAAAAATATATCGATATTAGTATTAAATTAACTTTTTAAAATTCCTATTTTTGTGTAATTTTTTAATTCAATTTTTTTTATTATAATTTTAATTTAGGTTCAATAACGAACTAATTTATATTTGATTTAATAATATAATTTTTTATAAAGATAATAATTAATTATTTTGTTAGATATCGATAATTATCTTAATTACATTTTAGATTTTTTATATTTTAAAATGAGATGTTTATCCGCAGTTAGTAACACGAATTCAAATATGGAGCTTTAATAAGTTGTATTTATGCATAATTTACTTGTAATATTAAATTTTAAGTAATATGCATCAATATACAGTACTTCATGCATAAAAAATTGTTTTTAAATTTTTTTGTTAAATGTTTTATAATATAATATAAATAACAAGCAAACGAATCATGCTCGTTTCGGATTCTACTTCTAAAAATACGAGGGATCAGTCTAAAATTTAGAACAGACTACCAAACTAAACGTCCAAGATTGATGTTCAGTATAAATTTGATCTGGTCAAGCCTATCAATCAAGCTGGATGCATATCATATATGAATTAAAAGATAAGAACACAAGATATTTTGAGCCAAATATGGCTGACATCATACATTAGTTGCCATGATACCTTTCACTATCGGTGGCAATAGAATAAGTAGCATCACACCCTTTTCAAGACAAAAAATTTATTCATAAAATGACAAACTCATTAACATGTAAACCGACAGATATACTGTCTATAGTCAGTTACCTCGTTACACTGCTCTAGTACCGGATCACCTAGTTGACTTATTGACTGACATGAGCGTCTCTTGTGGTCGATTACCTCATCATACTACTTGGATCACTCCCTTGCTATCGTAATCAATCCAAATACTATTAGGAGCCGTTTAGTTCGCAGAATTCGAAGGAATTTGATGGAATTGGAATGACAAATTCCTTTGACCAAATTCCAATTCATTTGTTTGGTTCATTTCTTGAAATGGATGGAATCCTTCAAATTCCATTGAATTCCACAAGTTAATGAATTCATCATTCCTTAGCATAATGGAAGAAATTGAATTCCATCACCACCCACCACGATCAAACTACTATTGTTCATGATGCCCCCACCCTTAACCCCCACCACCACTGATGTCGCTGCTACCCACCCTACCCCACCCTACCCCACCCTAACCACTATGCCACTACTGTTGTCATCACACCCACCCACCCTCCGGTCACTCACTACACATCCTTACTACGACTATGCTACTAACGTTACTGTGTCACCCCTAACCTAACCCCCACCACCACAACATTATTGTCGTCGTCACAACTGCCACTCACCCTATCGCACCCTACCCTAACCACCACTAGCCACTATGTCACTACTGTCGTCATCATACCCACCCACTCCCAATCACCCTGACCATCATCCCACCACTATCATCATCATAGTTGTCACTGATCCCCACCTCCTCGTCCATGCGGCCCTTAACCTAACCCTTCACCCCCACACTACTATTGTCGCCTTCACAACCGCCATTCACCCACACCCCACCCTACCCAACCCACCATTAAACACCATGCCACTATTATTGTCGTCATACCCACCAACTCCCTGGCCCCAGTCACCCGACTACTATCCCACCACTAGCATCATCACAGCTACTACCCCGCCACCTACCCCTACCCCTACCCACCCCACCGTTCTGCTTTGCCCCCACCCTACCTTACCCTACTCTAACCCATCACTAACCACCATCCTACTACTGTAGTCATCACAACTATCACACTGCCACCTATTGCCCCACTCTGGCTTCACCCCCACTGCCTCGCCCCACCCCTGCCTGCCCGCAACAATCCCCACCTATGGAGCACGATAGAGCAGAAGTGGTGGGGGCAGGGCGGGTGATAGTTGTGACGACAATATCAGTGACATGGTGGCTGGTAGGGTGTGGACGGAGCGATGGATGGGATAGTCCATACAAAGATGATTGTTCTAATTCTATTGAGATATTTCATTCCAATTCCTACCAACCAAACGCATGGTCAAATTCCATCAAATTCCATTCTAATTCCTTCAAAGTCAAATTCCTTTGATGGATTCCAATTCCATCAAATTCCATTCTATGAACCAAACACCCCCTTAGATTTTACTGGTAACTTCTTATTCATTAGTAGGTCTCTGATATGGTAGTTGAAAAAGCTAACAAGCTAACTGATAAATTAATTATGCTGATAAAAACTAATTCATAAAACTAGATGACATATTTTGTTGTGTAAAAACAGTCCCCTAGTTTATGAAAATACAGTATAAAGTTATTTTGTAAAAAAATATTAAGAGTCAGATTTAAGGACCGTTTACCAATACTATCTGGGTAAGAGTCACTCCTTCAGTTATCTTACTGATAGTAAGTCTAATTCTTGAATAATGTGGCATGACTTGGACTGAGAATTTTATCCGGTAAGTGAGAGTGGTGATTTTTACCCGGTTGGCACTTACAAGATAATGAACACTTACCAACGATCTTACAATGGTATTTTAATGACCAAAAATCTTATCTGGTAAGGTAAATGGGATGACGACTCTTATCTAATTGATGGTAATAGAGTCAGATTCAAACGAGAATAATGACTAAATAAGAAAACACAACAAGACAATATCAAATATGATTTTACACTAAGTTCATGTGTATAATCCAAGGTTCTAAATGGCGTGAGATGTAGCGTGGTGACAAGGCCAAACCTCAAGTCTTAGGAACCATTTGTCCTCGCCACAACGTTTTTCAAGACATGACTTATGACAACAAATCTCTATATATGTTCTCTACTTTTATTCAATAAGTCAATGATAAACATGTTAAATTAAGTCATATATTAAAACTAACAAATAAAACAGTTAGAGTATTTTCAACAGGTTTTATATAATTTCTTTAAAATAGAGAATCAAAAGTTGAAATCTCTTAACATAATTTTTTTTGATTAACTTGGATATTCAACCCGCTATACGAGCTGACTAACACAGTGCGACTACCTGCTTTGCTGCATCCCAAAGTCACCGCATTTGAAACTCCGTGGCCACAAAGCTTGAGCCACGATGCGCCATGACTGCCTTTTAAAACAATGGTATAATCATATGCGATCTAGATCGCATGTCAAGTCGCTGGCACACGAACCGTGTTCCTAAATCAAATGTAATATACAGTTCTTGTTTCTCCTATTTTGACACTGTTATCGTTTGAAGCATACAGATAGCGAGTTTTTTTTTAAATAGTTGGAATGTGGAATGAATGGGAGTTTGAAATTTGAGGTCCATTGGTGATGGATTCTAAACATTAAGAAAAGGCCTCATCATCAACCTCAAGACCTACAAGTGAGCTACCTTCTTTCTGTATAATAGTGGCCAGCAACAAATGCGATTTCACAGATTTAGATAGATTTCGACCCACAAAAGTCCACATACTTTTTGCCATCATTATGTCTCTTCTCCACCCACGAATTCAGGTTGGTGCTCCATACATATCATATATATACATATATATATATATATATATATATATATATATATATATATATATATATATATGGTCAGGTAAAGGAAAACCGTAAAAAAATGAAAATTAAAAAACGTCCTATTAATCTTTTATCTTGATGGTATGTACATGTGTATATAAGTAATTTGTTCGGTATATGCATATGTGCATAAAAATCAAGAAAAAACTTCAATTACTTGTATTGTACATACAATTGAAATGAATGATTATCAGAGTCTTTCTCAATTTTTTATTTTTCTTCCTGAACCTATTTATATACATATATATAATGAGGTTGATTTAGCCAGGGACGGACTCAATTTTTTTTTCAAATGGTGGCACAATTTGACAATAAGAAAAAAAATATAGGAATTTTTTTTTTTCAAACGGTGACACCGTTTGACTATAAGAAACAAATATATGGAATTTTTTTTCAAACGGTGGCACCGTTTGACTAAGAAAATGACATTAATATGATTCGGACTTGGGTGTGGGGTGTAATAAAAGCCTTGCGAACCAACTCTACCAAATAAAACTTGTTTTCATTGTAGTTTCAAAATACATACGGTGACACACAACAAATTAATACGGTTGCACCGTTCACGAAACCTAAATTTTTTACCCTTCGGCCGAGAAACAATACGGTGGCACGTGCCACCCATGGCACTTAACTAGGTCCGTCTATTGATTTAGGAACCTTAAAGCTTTTAGTAACTTATGAATCATCTTTTTTTTTTTGAATATTCATGATGAATAAGGTGTCATGATAACGTTGTGATATATATGTACATAAAAGAGGTTCGTTGTTTGAGTTTTTAAAATATTTAAGGTTCTTAAATGAATCTGTATCTGTATATATATATATCTCATCAAAAGGGGATGAATCTTTGTATGTGTAAACAGCCAATTTCTCCAACTTCTTGTTCTTGAAAGATTGTAAGAAATGGTAATGATGGTAAGTTAGAAAGCTAAAGTTCACATATGAAACAATGGGTATCCATAAATCATGAAAAAAAGATGAAGATTTGCATGTTTTTTGATTGTGAGAAATGGCAATGATGATAACTCAGAAAGCTCAAATCCGCTTTTCAAGATAATGGGTACCCATAAATGATTGAACAAGAGAAAAGACAGCACAATCCAATGCTTGTTATTTATCACTAATATTCCTTCTTCAATCAATTCAAGGGTCTGTATGGATTCAGCTTTAACATATCCACTGCACCACTAAGCATAAATTCTCTCTCTCTATTGAAATGTGGTAAGCTTACTACAACCCTTAATTTCATTGTGCTCTGTGTATTTCTGCATATGATTCTCTATCTCATTAAGCTTTCTTGCTTTTTTGTCTTATTGTTTCATCTTTCTTTCTTTTCATATATCTTAATGGATTTTAGGCACAGTGAGCAGATGGTTCAGACACATGGAGGAGACATTTAGTGTCTGAATCTTCACACATGTTTGATTCTCAGTTTTGTCTATAAATTAAGACTTCACCACCAAGAGTGTTTCAGACCAACTTCCTTTAAGATGAGTTATACAACTGCTTCCATTGGTTCTGGTTAGTTCAAGATCTTTATTCATTTTGATATGTAGTTGCGTAATTGGATTGTGTTTGATGGTTCGTATGTGGGTTTCGCGTTTCTTGGATTGGTTCGGACTTTGGTAACGGTTTTTGTATGAATTGCAGGTAGTAGAACGGCTAGGAGAACGGTCGAGTTTGGTCGGACGTATGTGGTGAGGCCAAAAGGGAAGCATCAAGCAACTGTGGTTTGGTTGCACGGTCTTGGTGATAACGGCTCGAGGTAGATTAATGAGTTCTTGCTTTGTGTCCTTAAAACGACGGTGTTTAAATAAACCGTTGGACCGTTCAAACCGGACCGTTGTCGGTCTGAAAAAAATAGCCAAACCACTCGATCTCGTGTAGTTTGCGTTTTTAACGTGTGTTTTTTGAAAAATATACATGTATTAATTATATTCGGTTTTCATGTTGTAGGTTTAATTTTTATGATATGTAAGAATATGATATAAGCTTATTTAGGGACAAGGGCCACTAGCTCAAGAGTATGATTCATTTAACAATGCCAAAATAGCTTTCGTTTGATACCATGTAAGAATATGTAGAACCCAGTAACCTCATTGAATGAGTATACTTTCTCATTTGGTTTCGTGTTTATTGATGCAGTTGGTCTCAACTACTGGACAACCTTCCCCTGCCAAATGTGAGAACCTCACTTTCCCTTAGAAAAACTTTCTTCTATTGCTTATTTTTTTGTGTTTTCCCTCTCGTGTATGTAAGAATGTGGGACCCATCAGATTACTTTCTAAAAAAGTCATTGAGGAGAGAAGTGGGGATGGGAGTTTTCAAGATATATTGAAGAGAAAATATCTAAATCTAGACGATGTGAGACTCTAATTCGTTCCCTCTTACAAAGGTTAGACGGGTAAAGATGTCCCAGAGTGGTAGATCTGCTCTGATACCATGTGAGAATTACGAAACCTCATCAAATTTATTCTCCAAAAGAGCCGTTCAAGAGAGAAGAGGGTAACTACATATGGGATTCTAACAAAGCCTCTCTAACGGAGGCTAGACGAGCAAAAATGTTTCAAATGGTAGATTTTGGCTCTAATACCATGTGAGAATATGTGAAACCACATACAAATTACTCTCTAAAAGAGCAATTGACGAGAGTAGGCTTCCAACATATATTAAAGATAAAGTGTCAAAGTCTAGCTGATGTGAGACTCTAACAGTGTAAATTTTACGCTTTGCAGATTAAATGGATATGCCCAACCGCTCCTACTCGCCCCGTGACTGTGCTTGGTGGATTTCCTTGCACTGCATGTAAGATATCGACATTGAAACCATACAACGTTCATATGATTTTAAATATGCGTTCATATGATATTTGGTGACATTTTTCGGTCCGTAAATAGGGTTTGATGAAGGAGAGCTCTCAGAAGACGGTCCAAATGATGTCAAAGGTTTAGATGCTTCGGTATCGCACATAGCAAACTTGTTATCTACAGAGCCTTCTGATGGTAAAGTTTCTCCCTTTTTTGTTTCATCGATATAGATCACATATTTAATGAATACTCTTTTCGGTTCATTTTTTTAACAAGTTTAAAGCTTTCTTGATAAAATTATGTGTAATTGTTGTTTTTTCTCACATTTTCTTCAATCTTTATGCAACTAAAGTTCGGTTTATTGATCTGAGCTCCTTGTAACATGTTGTTTGATAGGTTAATTTCTAACAAAGTCAATGTATTTGTAGCACGAAATCACGATAATCACAAAATAACCAAAATTGGAGTTGACCCGTTACAAAATGACCAACTTTTTCCAAACTAGCACATAATGCCTACATATTTCACAAAACAACAATGCCTTTTTCAATTTTTTTGTGGGCCCGTTTTCAAAAGGGTGAGAAATACCTCTTTTTTGTGAAATGGGCCTACAAATCGAATAAAATATGCAAAAAGTACATTTCACAAAAAGGGGGTTTTATCGTGGTTTTAACGAAGTAGGTGGGTATTCTGTACTAATTTGGAAAAAATGATCATTTTTGTGACGGGTCAACTCCAATTTTGGTTATTTCTGTGATTATCCGTCGTTGTATGTAACGTAACTTCGTTAACAATCAAAATTTCACTATCTTTTTAACAGTTGCACTTGGTATTGGGGGATTTAGTATGGGTGCTGCATGTGCTCTTTACTCTGCAACTTGTTTCGCTCAGGGAAGATTTGGAAACGGTAGCCCTTTTCCGGTTAACTTGAAGGCTATCGTCGGATTGAGCGGCTGGCTTCCGGGTGCAAGGTATAATCACTGAAATGTCATTCCGCATGTTCCTTTTTCGTTGTAATTCCTATCCAAAATTACCATTTTACCCACGAGGGACCGTCACAACAAAACATAGATAATATTGATTTTGATCCACGAGATTTCCCCTTTCGTGTATTTTGAAGATTTGAATAATAAACAAACGTTTCCAATAAACTATATTTGTATCTTTACTTGTAAAACTTAATGTGATGGAGGTAGATGAGGTTGAGGCCATGTTTGTCGACCATAAGATAGCTTATTTTTTTAAGCTTGTTGAAAAAACCTTATTTGGTTTGCCATAAACTAGTTTTTTGAAAAACTGCTTCAAGTAGCATTTCAATAAGCTCAAAGCGTTTTTTACCCACTTCTTTCAATTATTTCCCTTATATTTCTTCAATTATTTTCCAACATGTCATTTTAAGTCATTTTACATTGTCCTCTAGCTTATCAACTAGTTTTTACAAAAGATGACTAGTTAGCTTTTTAGACAACAACCAACTTTTCTGCCAACAATTAATTTCTCAGCTAGTTTGTCAATGATAGCCAAAATATCAAGATTCATTGGATGTTGTTCAGGAATTTGAGAAATATGGTAGCAGGATCACAAGACGGTGCTAGGCGTGCTGCCTCATTGCCCATTTTGCTATGTCATGGACTATGTATGTATTTCAAACTTGATCATCATGCATAACTACATCATTCCACATAGTTGTTGAATTCCCCATTTCTTGTCAGATTATTTTTTGGAAAGTAATCTGACGGGGTTTTACATATTATAACATGGTATTAAAACCAAAGTCTACCATCTGGGATATCTTTGCCCATCTAGACTCTATTGGAAAGGGACGTGTTATAGTCTTACATCGACTAGACTTAAAACTCTTTCTCCTCAGTATATGATGAAACTTCCGTTCTCTCCTCAAGATCTCTTTTAAACAGTAATTTAACGGGATTTCACATATTCAATATAGTAATGTACTAGAAAGAATCATAAAAGGAACTTTGAATACCTTTTACAGGTGACGAAGTTGTCCCATACAAATTCGGAGAGAGGTCCTCTCAGATCTTGAGCTCGGCTGGATTCAGATACGTTGCATTTAAAACATACGAAGGGTATTGAACAAAGTTATTCCATTTACCTTCGAACTTTTAAAAAAACATACCTTTTAATCATTTTTGGGTCTGATTTTGTAGCATCGGACACTACACGGTCCCTAAAGAAATGGAAGAGGTATGTCAATGGCTAAATGCAAGGCTTGGAGCCTGAGTGATTGCCATGGATGACATTAATGGTTTATTGCACGTAGTTCAATGAACAGTCGGGTGAACGGTAGTCAAAGGAAAGATGGTCATTTTGTGGTTTTGGGATAAATCAGTAGGAATTGATGGGGGGTATGAATGGTATTGTAATTGAGCTTCTTGATGTAAAATAATGATTTTGGAAGAGTTTGTTTTTCTGATTGCGTTTGTAGATGAGAATTTGTTGTAATGAATCTTGAAGTTTTTGGGGGTTCATTGATGTTTTTGGCACAATGAATACAACCCAAAAATGTTTTAATTTAGAGATGATTTTATGATTCTTTATCGGGAAATAACTTCTTTATCGTTGGGAGTAGTAAGAGGTACAAATAAGAAGCATAGATATCACCAAAGGGTCTTTGGCTTAACGGTATCGTAGTCTTTGCCTTCTTAGAAGGTCAGAGGTTCAAACCTCACCAAAAGTGAGAGGGTGTGTGAGTTTATTTGTTGCATTTGTTGTATATAACTATTATATACTTTAAAAAAAGAAGCATAAATATCGTAAAATATAATAAGAGAAATTTCATATGTGAATCACTGAAAAATTTCATTTGAATATAGATTGAAAATTTTCATTTTAATACTTAATATATTAAATGATTATAAAAATATGATGTTTACATAAAATGATTTGAGGGCAAATGATCATGTGAGAATGAGAATTAAGATGAGAAACGAAAGAATTGATCTGAACTCTTGATTATCTTTAATCTCAAATCCACATATGAATCGTGTTTGATATGTGAATTGATCTGATACATCTCATTCTAAATGTCGTAGGCGGACCTAGTTAAGTGCCATGAGTGGCACGTGTCACCGTATCGTTTCTCCGCCGAAGGGAATTTTTTTTTTAGGTTTCGTGAATGGTGCAACCATATTAATTTATTGTGTGCCACCGTATGTATTTTGAAACTATAATGAGAACAAGTTTTATTTGGTAAAGTTGGTTTGCAAGACTTTTATTCCACCCCACACCCAAGTCTGAATCATGTTAGTGTCATTTTCTTAGTCAAACGGTGACAAATTCCATATATTTGTTTTTTTTATAGTCAAACGGTGATTTCCTATATTTTTTTCTTATGGTCAAATGGTGCCACCATTTAAAAAAAATTATGAAAAAAAATTATGAATCCATCCCTACTAAATGCGCATTCAAAGGTGGAGAAACTTCTCACCTTAACTTTTCTTGTCGAAACCCAACTCATGATTTGTATGAAGGATTAAATTGTAAGAACAATTTATAAGGGAAATTTATGTGTATTAAATATTAGTGAAGGGACTATTTATGTAAATAATTCTTTCTAAATAAACCATTAGTTTGGTGACGTCAGCAATTTTGAGAATTAGGGTTTAAGAGCAGAGCACCATTACTTTGGTGGAGTACCATCGTCGTCGTCGTCAACCTCTCGACGTCTCACCATGAATTACAGGTTTCAAAACCTTCTCGGAGCTCCGTACAGAGGTGGAAACGCCGTCGTTGTCAACAATACACTTCTTATATCACCGGTCGGCAACCGTATCTCTGTCACAGACCTTGTCAAATCAGAAACCATAACTCTCCCATTTCAATCCTCCTCAAATATTTCCAGAATCGCCGCATCTCCTGACGGCGTATTCCTCCTCGCCATTGATGACAACTCCCGCTGCCTCTTTGTCAACCTTCGCCGCCGTGCTGTACTTCATCGCATCACCTTTAAGAAGCCTGTGGCATGCGCGAAATTCAGCCCTGATGGTTCGCTCATTGCTGTGGCTGCCGGGAAATTGGTTCAGATATGGAGGTCGCCGGGGTTCAAGAAGGAGTTTTTCCCGTTCGAGCTTATTAAAACTTTCGCTAACTGTAATGATAAAGTTACTACACTTGATTGGAGTCCTGATTCAGATTATTTGCTGGCTGGTTCGAAGGATTTGACGGTTAGGCTTTTTTGTTTGAAGAAATTAAGTGGTTTGCATAAACCTTTTATGTTTTTAGGTCATAGAGATATAATTGTTGGTGCATTTTTTGGTGTTGAGAAGAAAACGAATCAAGTTTCTAGGGTTTACACTATATCACGTGATGGGGCAATTTTCAGCTTTAATCATAACGGGAAAGATGAAAAACTTGATGAACCTCCTTCGCCTGGCACTCCTGAGCAAAGTATGGAAGGGGATGAAATCAGTAATGTGAAGAAAAGAAAGACTTTGGAGGCTGATTTTGATGAAGAAAGTTCGTCTTTGTTGCATAAAGGAAAGTGGGAGTTGGTTAAGAAGGACTTCTTTATGCAAGCCCCTGCAAGGTTAACAGCCTGCGATTATCACAGAGGCTTGGAGATTGTGGTGGTTGGGTTTTCAAATGGTGTTTTTGGGCTCTATCAGATGCCTGATTTTGTGTGCATACACTTGTTGTCTATATCTAGAGAGAAGATCACGACTGCTACTTTTAATGAACTTGGAAATTGGTTAACATTTGGGTGTGCAAGACTTGGACAATTACTTGTTTGGGAGTGGAAGTCTGAGAGTTACATATTGAAGCAACAGGGACATTACTTTGATGTCAATACTGTTGCATATTCACCTGATTCACAGCTCTTAGCTACTGGTGCAGATGATAATAAAATCAAGGTAAGTTATTTTTGGTGGGAATTCAAGTTTCTTTTAGATTAGAAGATGTTATGGACATGAAATTGTGAAGATACATATATATTCATACACACATACGTACAGATATATACATACATATATACACATGTATATAATTCATGATGATTGATGAATGTGAGTATTCATGATGGTCATGTATATTAGTGATATCCATTATGCAAATCTGGTTCTTATGGTTCTCAAAATGTTCATTATGAGTTCATGGTCTTCATTATGAATATTTGGTGGTTACGGTTCTTGAAATATTTATGGTTTGCAAATGAATCTCGGCTGTATTTATGTGTGTTTATCTTTTTATATAGAATGGATAGTCACATCTGAATAAAGTTGTTCTGCATGTTTTATAATTCTGATATTGTCTGATACTCAAAAGACAGCTCTTTTTCCGGGAGACACCAAGTTTGCTGTCGTAACCTATGCATGTCCCATTTTCATATTCATATGGTTATGACATATGATTTTACTTATAAAATAATTAGGAAAGAGGAAAATGCGCGTTAACTATGGCTTTATGATTTCCTGATAGACATTCTCTTGTTTTATCACCTTAATGACATACTTATTCTTCTTCTGTATCTAGTTTTGGTCATTCTTTATGTTGTTTTAGACTTTAGTCTGTGCTAACTCCACGTCATCATTTAGGTAACCCAAATTCTGTAATTTGCTTGCTTGTTACAGGTTTGGACAGTTTCATCAGGCTTCTGTTTTGTGACTTTCTCTGAGCATACAAACGCAGTTACTGCACTCCATTTCATGGCTAGCAACCACTGCTTGCTGAGTGCATCCCTAGATGGCACTGTTCGTGCATGGGATCTGTTCCGTTATCGCAATTTTAGGACATTCACCACCCCATCTTCTAGACAGTTTGTTTCCTTAGCGTCAGATCAAAGTGGCGAAGTGATTTGTGCTGGAACCCTTGATTCATTTGAGGTATCGAATGTTCAACGTGGTTTTAACAATATTTAACTATGTTTTGTCTAGAAAACTGAGACAACATTTTCTGGTCTCTGCTAGATCTTTGTTTGGTCTATGAAGACGGGCCGATTGTTGGATGTCCTTAGTGGTCATGAAGGTCCAGTTCATGGATTGATGTTTTCTCCTACAGGCGTAAGTAATTGCTGCTTGCTTGTAGTTTCTAATAGCATCTCTAACAGGTTCTTTAAAACGGAGAAAATGGCGATTTGAAAAGTGCATATACCATTTCTATCTCTGCTTGTCTCAAATAATCGTGTTCTTCTTTTTCAAAACTACAGGCAGTTCTGGCTTCATCTTCATGGGACAGATCCGTTCGCTTGTGGGATGTTTTTGATGGAAAAGGTTCGGTTGAAACATTTCCTCATACTCACGACGTTCTTACAGTTGTTTATCGTCCAGATGGTAAGCAATTGGCTTGCAGCACATTGGATGGGCAAATTCACTTCTGGGATCCCATTGATGGCCTGTTAATGTACACTATTGAGGGGCGTCGAGATATTGCTGGAGGTCGCTTGATGACTGATCGTAGATCAGCAGCCAACTCTACTTCGGGAAAGTGCTTCACAACATTGTGTTATTCTGCCGATGGGAATTACATATTAGCTGGAGGAAGTAGTAAATACATCTGTATGTATGATGTTGCTGATCAGGTTAGTTTCATCTTGTCTTTCTTGAAAGATTATACAAGAGCTTTGCGTATTTTATAATATTGGACATTCTTCAAAATTTTCTTTTTTACCTTCGAAATTACCTATTATTCACCACTTATGTCTTGCCGAATATGAGGTTTGAGTTATAAGACATTTTTTTAATGATACGAGCTTAAAACCTTTTACCATTCTCTTATTAGCCTTTAATTCTTCTCTTTTTTATTTATAATTTTAATGAGAAACTAGATTTACATCATTTTAATTTTGTTTTCAGAATTTTAATAAATATGCAACAAAAAAGAAAAAGGTAAATAAGCATTGGTGTATAAATTTTTACCAAATATAAAAAATTAGAATTTATTATAGGAACATCTTTAACATTAGGAAAGTAATATTATTTTTATCGAAGATTTCATAATAATTATTTTACATATTTACGAGTAAAAAAGTAGATTTTTTAATATATATATTAAACATTATAATATTTAGAGGGGTAAAATAAACAATTACACACATTCAGACATTTATTGTCTTATCAATAAGAAGTGAAAAAAAGACTTCAAAGTAAACTCCTCTCAAAAAGCAAACAACACCTACGCTGTTTGGTTGGTTTTCCACCGAGTCATGTATGGATAAGCCGTCTGTGCGGATTAATCTGTTTGTATGGATTGAGAAGTTTTCGTTTGGTAGTGTTTTTTCATAGATGGAAGGAGCGTGTTTTTTTATTTGAGAGGGGCAGGTTTGGATATTTTTTTTTTGGCTTTCTGCATAAAGCCCCCCCTAGAAGCTTACTGAATAAGATACTTTCTATATTATTAAGCCACTACCAAACAATCATATATAGATGACGGAATAAGTTGTGAGTTCCATTAATATCTTAAGCTGCTAAGGAGCATGTCCTAAGTGTAGCATCTCATATATCCTGCTAATCCACTCTAGGCCCCTCATCTCTTCTCTTCCAATTATATGTTCAAACAAGCTACTATGTTGCATAACAAGCTATTTCATTTCCACTTATTATTAGTAAAATGTTTTATGAACTCGGTTCCCTAAAAAGATCTTTCCACAATAAGAGTTAAGACATGTGGTTTTCGTTGAATCTACAGGTATTGCTCCGGAGATTCCAAATAACCCTCAATCTATCTTTGGATGGAGTTCTTGATGTATTGAATTCGAAGAACATGACTGATGCTGGTCCTCTGAATCTAATCGATGATGATAACAGCGATATAGAAGACGGTGTTGATAAACAAACACGAGTTAAGTCGAGTTATGATCTGCCAGGATCAATGCCTAATCGTGGAAGACCTATCGTTCGAACAAAGTGCCTAAGAATCGCGCCCACAGGTCGTAGCTGGGCAGCTGCAACAACCGAAGGGGTTTTAATTTACTCGATGGATGATAATTTTATATTTGATCCCACAGATCTTGACATAGATGTCACACCAGAGGTATGAAAGTTTCTTTATCGTATCAATTGGCACCCGAGACATTGTTTCACTAAGAACGCAAACTAAAAACAAAGTATTTAAACCAACGAAGTATATTGTAGGGCAAAATGCAACAAAGTTCGGTTTAGTTCCTATTTAGTGCATGTGTGTAATGATTTTTTTTTTCCTTCTCCGTCGTTACAACATGGTTCCAAAATTTTCTATTTTGTACCCATTTTGGTCACCATACTGCTGATCTTGTAACATTAAATGACGTGGATACCTGATTACCAAAAGTTTATGGCGAAATGGACGACAAACTTGACATCCACATTCCATGTCATCAAATGTTGGTACTCTAAATAGGAACCAAGACAAATTTCGTTGCATTTTGCCTTGTATTGTAACCAAACCCCAGTAAAGAAGAACATGGTGTTGCTTATTTGATGGTGATAACTAAATGTGGCTGTGTCCATTGACTAATAATACTTTGACCATCTTTTGACACATAGGCAGTTGAAGCGGCCATTGGTGAAGATCAGCCAAGCAGAGCTTTAATCCTTAGTTTACGTTTAAATGAAGATGCTTTAATTAAGCGATGCATCATTTCTGTTGCACCTGCAGAGATAAGAGCTGTTGTTGCATCGATCCCCTTCAAATATTTAAATAGATTGATTCAGGCTTTTGCGGAGCTTCTGGAAAATTGCCCTCATTTGGAATTTGTTCTTCGATGGTGTCAGGTATCAATATACATATTCTTTTTGAGCTTATTGAGAAAGTCCTATTTAGTTAGCTTTTAAAACGTCATTTCAAGTAGCGTTTCAATAAGTTTTAGGGGCTTTTTTCCACTTTTCTTTCCTGCCCTATTATGCCTTTTCATATTCTTCCATTAAATTGTTCTACATGTTCTTTTACGTCATTTTACAGTGTCATCTACCTTGTCAGCTAGTTTTTATCAAACTTAGTTTATCAGCTACTTTTTTGTCAAGTCTAGTTTATCAGTTTTTATCGAACTTGGTTTATCGGCTAGTTTTTATCAAACGTGAATGGTTTGTCGGCTAGTTTTTACCAAATTTTATTATCTGATTTTTACCAAATATGACTAGTTTATCGGCTGGTTTTATCAAACATGACTAGTTTATAAGCTATCAACTAGTTTGCCAAATGTGACCATCTTTCACGGATTAGCAGGATTTAAGATGATCCGCTTAGGCTATGTTTGGCAAACATAAGCTACCTTATTTTTTGAGTTCATCAACAAATCCCGTTTTTGAGCTAGCTTTTTAGTGGCATTTCAATAAGTTCTGGGGATCCCCCCATTTTTCTTTTTCCAATTGTACCCCTTATATCTTTTAATTGATTTTTCAACAAGTTCGTTTAGGTCAATTTACATGTCATTCAGTTAGTTTTTACGAAACATGTGTAGTTTATCAACTAGTTTGTCAAACATAGCCCTAGTGTGTTCTCTTGGTAAGCTACAAAAATGTAATTGATTCTGATTTTGATTTTGTAGGAGCTGTCTAAATGTCATGGTCACTCGATTCAGCAAAACTCGAGAAATTTACTTCCTTCTCTCAAGTCGTTACAGAAGGCGATTACGAGGTTACATCAAGATTTAGGTGATACGTGTGCCTCGAATGAGTACTTGCTTCGATACCTATGCTCCACAAGCTCCAAGCCATGAATACACACAATTATAGTTGTTGAAGGAAGAGTTGGAATTTTGTAATGGCAATTTTGTAACAAATGTGCTTACGGATACCCTTTTTGTTATTTTTTTGCTTATAAAATGCACTTCTTGAATGGGTTTTCATCGGCTTCAAAAGTCGTTTAAACTTGCCTGAATTCGAGAACTTTATCTGAGGTGATCATTTGTGGGTATGGATCGATCAGATCCAATCTATGTCCAACTGCTTGCTATTACAAACTCAAGCTCTTTTTTGTAAGCTTTGATAAGTTGTTAGGCCGTACCTGTCTAATATATGGGTCGGGTTTTGCCCATGGTCTTACGGGTCCAAAAATAAATATAGGAATACATGCTTGAATATAAAACTAAGATCTAGGGGTGTTTGTTTATCTCTTAATAGTTCTATCAAGATGCAATTTCTGAATCGTTAAGAGGTGAATCTTGCTTGGCAAAAAACACAGTTTCTTTTAGTGGTTTTATAAACCCTCCGAATGATTTTGTATCTCGGGCCTTCCTGAACCATAAAAAAATAATTGACTATAAAAATATAAACTGGTTTGGCGGGTTTATCTTGATTCTTCTGGGTCGTTCATGCCTGTTAAATTGTGAATGTTTGTCCAATAGGTTGTGTTGTTCGTAAATGACTACACCTCTGAATAGACATGGCAAAAAATTACTCCAAGTTCCAACCATAAATCATTAAATCCTAGAACCTATCTATGCCTGGTTACCAGTCCCGTCCTGGTCCTATTGAGCCATCCCAAATCTGGTCTCGAGCCCAACTAGGTTTTGGAATTTTTTTACACAAGAACATTATATATGGTTTTTAAATGGCAATTCTTGGAATCTAGTGCTAAAAGAAACTTTGAGAAATAACTTGTATTATAATTTATAAAAACTTTTTGTGAAAATAATTTAAAAACTTGGGATTTGTTTTTTGAAAAATCAAGCCTAGTTGAAGAGAGCTCTAATAGGCCTTGGAGGATCGAACCCACGTATGTGGCAATTCTTCCTGCTAAAGTACTCAACTAGAAGTTCATGGAGGCTCAACTAGGATTACATGACAGATCCTTGTCCGTATTTGTAACAGTTTTTAAACCGTTGGACATAACCTGTCCAAATCCAAATAAGGTATAGTGGTTGCGTTTTGTTTGGTTTAGATAATAGTATAAAGAGGAAATTATGATTTTCGTCCCTATAGTTTGTTAATAATTCCAATTTTTGTCCTTATGGTTTAGAAGTTGTTATTTTTGTCCCTATGGTTTGTAAATTATTGCTATTTTCGTTTTTAGACTAATTTCTACCTATTAAGTACAAGAGACAAAAATAGTAACGAATTGTAAACCATAAGAACCCAAAAAATAATAAGTTGTAAATCAAATGAATAAAAATAGCAATGAGTTACAAATCATAAGGATGAAAACTATAATTTCTAAATTATAGGGATGAAAAACGTAATTTACTCTAATATAAATTGATCAAAGTTGGTCTGTAAGTTGTAACAGCAGAGATTCAGGGGTTGTTTGTTTACCTCTTAAAAGTTTCATTAAGAGGCAACATCTGAACTGTTAAGAGTTGAATATTGTTTGACAAAAAAAAAGTCTGCCTTTTAATGGTTCTAAAACCCTCTGAATGATTTTGTATCATGAATCTTTCTTAATTATTAAGAGCCCTAATTTCATTGTACACAATTACCAAACAATTATATTTCATGTACTATATCATGAGAGCCTCTTAATCATTCTGACCACTTAATTATGCTGCACCAAATCATTCATCAATTGCCAAACAACCCCTCAAATGCGGTGACTCCGGGCTATCTGCAAAACAGGTGGTCGTCCTGAAATTAGTCGGCTCGTATAACGGGTTGAATATCCAGGTTAATAAAAAAAAGTTGTAACCACCGGCCCACTAAAGTCCCTTTGTGTTTGGCCCAAATACGTTTATGAACCGGCCCACACTAAAACACAAAATTATGAACCGGCCCATACATTAAACCCCAATTATGAACCGGCCCACACATTAAACCCCCGAAGCCAAAACCCTTCCGCTTGATTGTTTTCTTACTTGCAGAAGGAGTTCTAGGGTTATTCTCTGTTTCTAGTCATGGCGAAAGAGAGAGTTAAACCTCTGATGTCATCCTTCACTTCAAAAGCTGAAGTATTTGCTGCTCTACTCCCCAATGGAGTCTTGAAAGTAACTTCTCTCTCTATTTTCCTCCCGCTATACAGCTTTTTCAACTATTTTTGTACGAACTAAACTTGTTTGATATCGAATTGGGGGATTTGGTTATCGTTTTTTATGTGAAATCTACTTCGAATTGAAGAACATGATATTCTATTTGTATGTATATTGGGAATAACTAAGATTGTTATCAAGTGATAAGCACTTGGTAATCCATCCAGTGAAACTGAATTTAGAAGTAATTTGTTCATGGCATTTTAGTTCTAGAATCCTGGACACTCTTGGAGATGCAAATAGAACCTGTTTGACATTGAAAGTCGAAGTGTGTATTTTTCTGGAATGAGGAGGTTCCTCTTGTGCAATCCCAAAATGCTTGTCTCTTCGGGTATGATAGGTTTGCCACCATTGGCACCCATGAAGGTCTCTTTGGGCCTGTTTCTTAGCAGCTAATGAGTTTAACGGACTCACAACTTATTCGGTTCGCTATACATGACATTTTGGCAGTGACTTAGTGATACATAAAGTGGCTTATTTACTAAAATTTTGGGGGAGGTTTATGCAGAAAGCCAAGCTTTTTCGAAACCTATCCCTCGCAATTAAAAAACCTTCCCGGTACATATCCATACAGTACTTATGAAAAACCAACCACACAGCACCTTAGGTTAGTTGCCATGTGGATTATATGCAAAATGAATATCTATCAGGAAACTTTATATATGTACAAATCATGGACCTTGAAAAGTAATGGTATTTACTTAAGGGTCAGTGGTATCTGGGTTACTGGTAGATCCCGGCCTCCTGGGAGGTCGAGGGTTCAAATTTGACCAACGTTAGGGAATGTGTATTTTTCGTATATAAATTTAATATACTTTAAAAAAAGAAATGATATGGTGAGCATGGGTAGTTTCAGTAATGGTCTAGGGGGTTCTCGTGCCCCCGTTCTATCCATCCCAACGCAATGGAATTTTGTTAAGTGTCTTAAAGGTGCACACACTTTATTAGTGCTTCCCTAGGTTAACAAAAAAAGTGGTTGCAATCTACTTGTAGTGTCATTGCATGTGGCATCTCTGGTTGCAAGTTCGAATCCCTTTGACTTCTTTTTAACTTTTTGGTAACAACAACATAGAAGAAGAATAAACCACTTGGGTGTCATTTTTAATTAAACCATACTGTTTATGATACATTTTTTTTTATCTCATATTATGTTAAATATTTTGCGTCCCACTCGAAAATTTTCTAGATCTGCTTATGAAGTGAGTTTATGTTGATGTTGGTTGTGTACTAAGAAACCGCTTTTCATGATTGAAGGTTTGGAACACGAGTGATGGAAATCTATTAGCCGAATGGAAGCAACCCGATGGAGAGTCTGATGCTCATTTTTCTTGTATTGCATGTAGCTTTGTTGGAAAAAAGGTAACACAATACGTAAAAAGTTTCTGTCTTCTCACTCTATTTTTTTTGAAAGTAAGCCAATGCCTTGAACGGTTTCATCTTTAACTGTTAAAATTATTGGTTTTTCTCTTAATTTTCAGCGCAGAAAAGAAAAGGGTACCTGTTTGGTGGCACTGGGAACAGATGATGGTGAGGTTTTCACTATCAATGCTACTGCGGCTGAAATGAAGTGGAAATCTTCTGGACATCATCATGGGTATGCTAGTAATGTTTTGGTTTGCTATTTGCGTTATAGAATATTAGTTGTGTACCTGTGCAATGGAAGAGGATGCAAGATTTTATTATAAATGGAGAGTAGGAAATTAATGCAATTTATAGTTAAAAAATATGGAGACCAGATAACAAAAAAGCCTAAAAGTTATACCAGTATTGGTGTCAAATTGGTCAGACCCTAAAATGATGATAAAAGTTGGTTTCTCAAAATAAGAATTAGGTGAAAGTTAGTTCCATTTTGGTGCAATTTTCCCAATTAGAGATTGTGAAAATTTTGCTTTTTTGGTATATTTTGTTTGATTAAATTTTTTATTATCATTTTGATTTAGAAATAAAATGTAATTTATTTTAATTTTAAGGATGAAGTATTTTTGTGTGTGGATAAAGATAAAGATGTAGTATTTTCTGTGGATAAAGATTAAGATGGAGTATTTTATTGTATTAATATGGCTCAATGATTGTTATGTATTTGAGCGTGTTTATCAATTGGTTATTAGTTAGTTTTATAGAGTTCATCGAGCTTAAAAGTCGTACGTATTAGTATGGCTCAATAATTTCTTGTGAATGCTCACAATTTGGAGATGCACAAGGCCCTGACTTTGTCGGGCCTGGGCTGGGGTCTTTCAAGAGCTTGTTTTAGGCCCACGCCTCACTCGTCAATGATACATATTCTGATGAGCAATAGCTGAATTTTGAGCTTTTTTATATGTGCAGAAGAATTGCTGCTCTCTCTTTTGCAAATAAAGGACGTAAACTTTGTGTTATTAGTACTGATGGCGCAACCTGTGAAATGAACTCCGAAAGTGGAGAACTTTTAAAAGAAACAAAAATTTCGAAGAAATATATATCTTCGGCTGTATATTTTTCTGGTGAGTGCTCAGAACATCTTGGTGTCGTTAATCACCTTAACCTTTTATTCGATTCTTTGACGCCTGTTTTCTTGTATGGTAGACGATAAAATATTAGCTGCGGCAAATACCAAGATAAGAGTCCTCAGTTTAGAAGATGGGAAAGAACTACTGAAGTTTTCTACAGATGAAGTATGTTACTAGACACTCCCCCCTTCCCAAAAATAAACGTCTACAATGAAAAAGGCACCGTCTTAGAAATGTGTAATCATTACACTTTTTAATTAACTAAATGACATATTTACCCTTAATGACAGAGAGTGTAATGAATTTTCCATCTCATGTTTAAGGGTATACTTGGAAAGTGGGCATTTGCTAGCACTTATTTTAGCACAAACTCAAGTAGAAATACGGACGCTTATTTTGAGATGGAGGGAGCATTGTCTACTCTCTTTGTCCCAAAATAAATGTCCACAGTGAAAAAGACACAATTTTAGAGATGTGTAATAGTTACACTTTTAATTAACTAAATGACAATATTACCCTTTAAAAGTAAACGGTATAATGGGAAAGTAGACACTTACTTTCGAAACCGTACAATTAATTTGGGACGTTCCATCCCCTACCTGTCTATAGTTTAACCACGATGCCAACAAAATTGCATTTTTGCTCCATTCTTCAGGGTCCAGTGCGGCATATATCTATGTTGGAGGATACAAACCTCATTATTACATCAGGATTTGACGACAAGAATCTTCAAGTGTGGAAAAATGAAGCAAACACCGAAATAGTAACCAGTGGACCTATTCTATCAATGAGACATCCTTCTTTAGCTATTGAGTGCAAGAGCGGCTGCAATGGAGAGGATTTAGCTGTACTCTCGGTTTCAGAAAACGGTGTAGCTTATATCTGGAACATGAAGAACTCATCTGAAGGAAATATAGTTCCAGCTAAGATAAAAGTTGAAGCTGGTGAATCTGAAACCGACCCAAATGTTAGCGGAAAAAAGAAACGCCATACTTCTATATTAGCTGCTAGATTGAGTTCTGTGGATAGTGATGACCGAGTAACGGGCGTTATTGTTTATGGCTCTATAAACTCTCCACAGTTCACTTCGGTGGATGTTACTAGCCCCGGGGAGGATATCGTCATCGATGCTAGAGCTGATGTTCGAGAAAATGGAGTTAACGATGGAAAAGGTGCACAACTTATTGTTCTAAATGTTTTGTCGATTCATTCTTTTAAAGCTCTTTGTGATTTCTAAAGCCTTGGACTTTTGTCAATCTGCTTTGGAACTTCATGCGCGACACTCGCTACAACAAAATTGGTTTTATAGGATGCAAAATATGTCTAACTGTGCTAATATACAACTTCATAGGACTTAAGTTTATAGAACCCAATGATAGTGCGTGCTCCTTAAAGGTGGCACAATAAGTTGATGGAACGGTTTTGGGTATTTTAACAAGTATACCATAAAAAGATGTGTTCATAGAATAATTCTCAAAAGTGTCATCTAAAAAGCTAATGGTACACTTTTCTTTTACAAAAGTATCCTAAAAAGCTTGTTGGGACGCCCAGAACATTCTATCATGGTAACACCTTTACATTGGATGCACAATAGTTTGGTTCTATAAACTTAAGTCCTATAAAACAGTCTATTAAGACATTTAGGGGCTGTTTGTTTGGCTCTTAATGGTGACATAACCATTAAGAGCCAACCTCTTAATCGGTCAGAGGTGAAGTCTGTTTGGCAAAAAAAAACAGCCCTCTTAATGGTTACATGACCCTCTTAACCATTTTGTGTCTGGAGCTTCAGTCAACCATTCAGACATCATTTGTTCCATCTTTACCCCTCCCACCCCTCTCTTCCAGCGTCGCCTTCACGATCCTTCCAGACTCCAGAGTTCACGTCGCCTTCCACGAGTTCACGT
>NC_037531.1:18778574-18794606 GCF_001531365.2 Cynara cardunculus var. scolymus | reverse complement strand
GGTTTCACCTTCTAATGGTTCACCGGACTCGCCTGGTGTTAGACATGGCGCTGGTGGTGGCAGAAGTTCCTCCACTGGGGTGGTTGTGGGATCTGTTATCGGCGGTCTTTGTGCAATTTTGTTGGTGGGGTTAAAATGGTAATTTGTTGTCATTCAGAGAACGGTTACCAAACAACATTATTTCATTCAGCACTTTATCATTCTGACCCTCTTAACCATTCTGACCACTTAACCATTCTGCACCAAACCATTCAGCAACTGCCAAACAGCCCCTTAGACATATTTGGCGTCCTATAAAACCGATTTTGTTGTAGTGATTAGTTTGAATGTGTTGCTAATCACTTCGTTTTCGTATTGTCCTTATGGCTTAACTATGCTGGCTTTTTTACAGATAAAAAAGATGTAAGAGGCAAGAAACGAACTGCATCCGATGCAGACTCTGGGAATGCAGTGGTAAAATCGGATAACGGTAACCAAAAAGATAGATTTTCCTTACAGATATCTCATTGTCATTTCTTATACTCGAAATTAGTTGGCCAAACTTCTAATTAGCTGCAACCTTTCCGTGTTTCTGGTTTTTCTGAAACATTTAATTCGTTTGCATTGCTATATAGATCACGGAGATCCTATGGATGGAGTTCAAATTGATAACGATATTGATGAGCCGACTATGGGTGAGAAATTGGCTAGCTTAAATATAACCAAAAATGAAGGTGAAAGCGAAGAGAAAGCCGAGAGTTCTCCTGCAAAACCTCCTAGTGCAGACTCTGTTCATGTACTGCTTAAACAAGCACTTCATGCAGATGATCGGTCCCTTCTTCTTGATTGCTTATTTAGACAAGACGAGAAGGTAATATTTGATAGCATAACATTTCTGATTTATGTCTATGGTCTTCATGGAAACAATTGCTTTACTCTTTAGGGTAGAGGTTAGCTCCTTAACATCTTAGGGCATGTTTGTTAACAGCTTAATGAGACTTATTCGATCAGCTATATATGACTATTTGGTAGTGGCTTAATGATATATAACGTGGCTTATTCAGTAAGCTTCTAGTAGGGAGATTTATGCAGAAAGCCCAAGTTTTTACCAAACCTGACCCTCCCAATTAAAAAAGACGCTCCTTTCATCTATAAAAAACCCTCCCAATCTATACAGACGGATTAATTCACACAGTCAGCTTTATCCATAAAGAACTTAATGAAAAACCAGCCAAATAAATCCTTATACTCTCCGCAGGCCCCACCTCAGGTGGGATATGCAGGGTTCATTTGGTTTTGTTCTGAAGTGTCAAATAACATTCCAACAATTTCAAAAGAGGGTCCTCATAGAAACTACCAATTACACTCTTTTGGGTAGAGGTTGGGTCTGCGTACATCTCACCCTCCCAGACCCCGCTTTAGGTGGGACATACTGGGTTCGTTCTTTTGGTTTGGTTTTTAATGATCAAATAACAATCCGACAATTCCGAAAGATGTATTCACAAGATTGTTTTCCATTTGTAGGTTATTAGAAACTCGGTTTACCTCTTGAATCCATCGGAGGTCTTCAAGCTTCTTGAGTCTCTCATATCTATGATCCAATCCAGGTGGGATCTAAAGTTTCTGGCCTTCTTCAAAATCTTGAAAATTGCAACCGTGAATTATTGATTTTATATTTTACGTTGTGGCAACAGGGGTGCGGTTATAGCGTGTGCTCTCCCATGGCTTAAAAGCTTACTTCTTCAACATTCTAGCAGCATAATGTCTCAAGAATCATCTTTAATTGCCCTCAACTCGTTGTATCAGGTAACGATTATCATTCATTATATTCTCCAACAAGAGTCCGTGCTTACTGAAGGGGTCATTGGCCCAACAGTATCCGGGTTGCTAGTAGTAGAACCCAGACTCCCAAAAGGTCAAAAGGTTCAAATCTTACGACATGTGAGTGTGCGAGTATTTTCTGTATATAAATATTATGTACTTCAAAAAAGAAAAGTCCATGCTTGACTTCCGCAAGCGAAAAACCAACGTCTTTTCATCTCAAGTGAATGCATTTAGTTTGAAATGCACTTCGACCAATTTGGTTTGTGGGATTTGGAATTGGATTCCATTCAAATTCCGTGATTGATTTGATTTGAATGGAAGTCTGGAACTGAAATCCCACAAACACGGCAGTTAGAAATCACACGAGATAGTTGGTATTTCACGGGATCTCATAAGATTTGTTTTTAATAATGTTTTAAAATATATTAGAAACACTTATTGTTTAATAATCAATTAATAAAAAAGTAATTTAGTTATTTTTTTATAAACTATTTATAAAGAATAGAATTCAATTCCATTCCAAATCCTACAAACAAAAAATCCTAAATCGAAATCTAAATCTCTCAAAACATTCCCTTAAACCAAACGGTCCCATCTTAATGAGTTTCTTTTTTGTCCTTGGACTTTATACCGTGACTTAAAACTATGGGGAGAGTTATTGGTAACCCGCAACCTGGGGATTACTTATAAATAGCTCATAAATCTCGTTTTCTATTCTTATAAGGCGAGTTGCTACATATGTAGTGCGGATGATGATAACGATATCAATTTGATTGCTTTTGCAGCTTATCGAATCTCGAATTTCCACCTTCAATCCTGCCCATCAACTATCTAGTTGCCTAGATTTGCTTTACACCAAGGTAAGCAATCATGCAAACCGAGATGATCTGCGAATACGTCTTCACACCATTAATCCATACCGTTTCTTGTGTTCTTTGTTTTCAGACTCTCGATGACGGAGTTGATGAAGGAGAAGGGCCATTGGAGCCGATTATTTTTGAAGATGTGAGCGATGAAGATGAAGACGGGTCTGAAGAAGACGGTGATAACATGGAAACCGATGAAGAAGATAACGAAGAACTGGAAGCTGTTAGTAATGTTAGTGATCTTGAAGGAAGTGATGGCATGGCTGACTAAAAGTAACGGGTTTTGAACCTGTATACATGTAGGAACCTGAGTGGAACTGTTTCGTATAATTTATGAGCTCAAATGCGCTCATAAATGATTTTTGAATCTTGTATTAATCATATTTATGGTATTTTTGATGTTTTTTCATTAAAATTGTTGTATTATCAGTTTTAGCAAAGAGATGTGACCAAGTTAGTGGTTGATATATGTTCAGATTTTGATATTTATGAAATGCTTCTTTAATTTTAAATAAAACATTTTGATATTCAAGGTTCGAGATTTTAAGGGCCTTGGGAGTTGGACACCGGGTCATGAATAACTTTAGAGTTCGAGATTTTAAGTAGGGGTGGTAATAAGTTGGTTTCAACTTAAGATTTTTCAACCCAATCCCATGAATAATTTTAGGGTTATTCGACAGTAATGTCTCCCTGGTATCCATTAAAGCGGTTACTAAACACTTTCCATCCCTACGAGTTGATGGCTGTTGCTCACCGTTATTCAGTGCATGATTTCTGTCTATTTTGTAGGTAGGTTGGCTGAAGTTGGATATCGTGTTCTTGCAAGGTTAGACCGCCCGAGGCGGTTCTCCCGTCTTGGGCTTAATTAATAAGCCTGAAGCCTGGATGAGCTTGTTATGTGTGTCGACTAATCGTAATCGGTAGTGGCTTTACAGAACCTTATCTTAATTATCTTTTGAACTAGAAGATAAGAGAGATTCAGACACATTCACAAACCAAAGAAACAAGAATCTAAAACGAAATCGTCACTTTATTTGCAATGTAGCATTTGAGGGCACGAAAGCCATCAAACTAACACAAGACACAAGACACAAGACACAAAAGGGAACATAAAAACCATCCCTCCTCGCCGACGCCAATCGGATCCTAAAAAGAACCCATCGACAAAACTCAACTTTAAAACAAACACCACAACAAGAAATTGAACATACAACACATAAAGGAAGCCCCAACACTTCAAGTTCAACCTCTAGTAGTTAGTCCTCCTGGTGGTGGTGGTGGTAGTAGTACCCAAACCACCACCACCACTCTCCTCCTCATGACCCGCGCCAGCCTCCCCCATTCCAAACGTATGCTTCACTGCATCTGCCGCCCCTTGAGCCATACTCTTCACTTGCTCCCCGGTCCTCTGCATCACGCCGCCGGTCTTCTCTTTTCCGGCCTGTGTAGTTTCTTTAGTCGACTGCGCCATATTCGACGCCTTGTCCTTCGTGGCTTGACCCATCTGCGACGCCTTGTCCTTCGTGGCTTGACCCATCTGCGACGCCTTATCCCTCGCGGCTCCGGCCTTGTCCGACACGTAGCTTCCGGTCTGGTCCGTCGTCTCTTTGGTCCGTTCCCAGCCGGATTCCGCCATGCCGGAGGTCTTGTCTTTGCCTTGCTGTGCCTTGTCTCTCACTGTTCCCATCATCTGACCGGTCTTCTCTTCCGCCTGGCCTTTGGCTTCGCCGGCTCTGAACTTCTGATCTTGTGACGCCATTTTTGGAACTGAGGTTTTTGTTGATCGGAAAACTGAACTTGTTTTGTTTCAGAAGATATGTGAGAATCTAAGATGATTTGTTTTATGGAAGAGGTGCATGGTTCGCTAGGATTTTATAAAGATGGATGTGGGTCTAAATGTGTGACACGTGGCCTTTAAGGGAGACGCGTGTAAGGCTACGTGGCGACGCGAAACCTTCTTTAAGGTTATCGCTTTTACTTTAAAAAAAGAAAATCCAAAATTGTTTCTTTTTTTTTTGCAAATTTTTTATTATATAAAAAGAACGATTCTTTTTGTAATAAATCTTATAAACGTAATGTTAAAATTATTAAATTTTAATATTATAATATTTTACAAAATAAATATTATATTCCTTCTATCGCATTTTTATTTTATTTTATCCTAAAATAAATATACAGTTTCAAAAGTAAGTTTATATTTTTTATTTTGGTAAATTGCATGAAAATGTAACATACTTTAAATTGATTTTTATTTTAGGTAACGTACTTTCAAAACATCTATTTTGGTACTTAAGATGTAAAATTTTAAATATTTAAGTATCCGTGTAACAGATTGAACCATTTTGGTACTTAAGATGTAAAATTTTAAACATTTAAGCACCCATGTAATAGATTGAAGCATTAACCGGTTATCACGCTGATGTGTCAAGTGGTGTGCTTCCAACTCAGTGTTATTTGCTGACGTGGTTAGTAACATGAATTTTTTAAATCTAAAATTAGTCTTTTTTAATCTAAAATTAGTGTACCCGTTACTCGAGTACTTAAATGTTTACAACTTTACATCTTAGGTACCAAAACAGAAGTTCTGGAAATACGTAACCTAAAATAGGAATCAAGTTAAAGTATATTACTTTTTCATGCAATTTGTCTTTCCTATTTTACCGTCAGAGAAAAAGAAAAAAATTTCTCTTTATATTATCAAGAATATATGTGTTATTTAATTATTTAAAAAATATAATAATTACTCAGTTTTAAAACCCTGCTTCATTTTGGGACGAAGGAAGTGATATTTATAAAATATTAGACATTATTAACTTATTAAGGATTATGTTTTATTAAGAATTTTTTCTAAAAACATATCTGATAAAGATGTAACAAGAAAAATCAGAGTGAGCAAAATGAATTGAAATCTTGGTTTCGAAGCGTCTTAATCGATTATTAAGTATTTAATTGCTTTCTTTTTAGAATATCGTATCCACCATGGTTTATGCATGCACACAAATATACATTTTATCCGTCTCATAATCAAGGGTAAAATGAAAAATTAAAAACTTACTTTTAAAATTGGATACTTATATTACGACACACTAAAATGGTATTGTGAAGGAGGGAGCCTTAAACAACGAAATGTAACATCAGAAAAGAATTGTATACAGATGTACAGTCAAGATCAGTTAAATTCAAAACAACGAATTTTCTTATCTGACATTTTGATTATTTAATGTTAGAAATCTTTGTTTAGATCGAAACAAACTATGGTTTGACCAAGTTTAACACCATCCGTTTGTTGCCCACTCCATGTTTTTCGCTTCTTTCCCTTCATAAAGTACACATTTGTCTAAATTTTTCCCAGTCGTTATCTTTCTTCTTATTATTATTATCGTTATTCGTTATCGATACTGATATTAGTATTATCTGTAAAAAAGTGAAATAACGAAAATGGCAAACATTCAATTTAATCAAGACACTTCGCTTAACACGGATGGCCAAAGCACTGCCGATCAACCTCAAGGTCAGGTAATTTTTTAAATCTTTTTTTTTCCTTTTAAGTTAAAACAGAACGATAAGTTACGATTATGATCTGCACCCTCGACCACCGTGCTTTACACGTTCTCGTGTGGTAGTTGCATAGAGAACCGGTGAGAAGTCAACCCACCAAAACGATGGGGGTGCGTAGCCAAAACCAGGTACTATCGTATATATGTCGTAAATCATTTATATTACTTGTCTTAGAGTTGTATTTTATGAAATATATGAAAGTTTTGTTACATGAGTTTTTTAAGCGGGTTGAAGATTCGGAAAAGACGATGGGATACCGATCAACAGATTTAACCAGTGGAGGTGCGGAGTTCATACAAGGTGCGGCAACAGGAGCGACAAATCAAGTTCCAAGGAAGCATCTCAAAGAACTGTAAGAGTGCGTTTGGTACGCGGACAAAACTGGACGTGACTAGAGAGGACATGGACAAGAGTGAGGTGGACATGTCAAAATACTGTGAAATATTTTAGGATTCTAATTTGCCATCAGTAGTAGTTTGGTAATTCATCAATCTTGTCTCATCTTTCAAATTTTTTCTCCACCTATTTTGGTAGGACAAAAAAAAATACACTTTTGTCTCACTCGACACAGTTATGTCCCAATTTAACGTCGTGTCAAACATGGGGGATTTTTTTTGTCTTGTCTTGTTTTGTTCCACGTACCTAATGCACTTTAACCTGTACTTGATCTTGATCCAAACCTCCTCTGTGGTACTCTCAGATTCTGATGTATGTGTCATTGTGCTTTATTATAAATAGGAATGTTATTCAGTTTTATAGTGTACAAGTATATTGGAACAAATTTGAGCTGCGATTTTACTACGCAATGGAAAATCTTAAAGAGGTCCCTGTAGCTTTAGTATAGCAGTTAAAGAGATGGACGTCTTGCAATGACCTAAATGAGCAAAAATGTCATGCAAGGCTGGTCCTAGAGTTTTTGATGCCCTGTGCGAAAATGCTAAAAAATGCCTCTATGCCTACTTTTAAGCAAATGAAGGACGAAACATGCGATTTTTTTAAGAGTTTGGAACCTTGTCAAGTTAGGTGACTCATCCATACGTTGTTTTTTATTAATTATAATAGAAAGAAATACAAAGAAGGGACATAAAAATCAAAACCCTGAATTATAAAATATAGAATATTAGAAGGATAAAACCTAATGCTTCCTTCTTTTTCGATTTTTTTTTTCAAATTGAAATTAGCACAATAAAACCTTTACTTCAATATATGGAACTTAAAAGACAAGAATAACTATAATTTTTTTTTGATTAACCTGCATATCCAACCCGCTATGCGAGCTGACTAATCCTATGGTGACCACTTGCTTTGCAGATAGCCTGAAGTCACCGCATTTTAACCTCCATGGCCACAAGAAGATTTTTATTTTTCCTTGGATTTGAACCTGAGACTTCCTGGTACTTTTGACCTTTGGAGCCAAGCTCAAACCAATCAAACACTACCCTTATATAAATCAACATTATTACACTAAAAAAATGGAAGTCAAAATGGTAACCTCTATATTTTAAATATCATTAGAATTATATTGATTTTTATAATTATTATCAACTTTGGATAATGGTGACATTTATAATAGCAGTTTATTGCACCGGAAGGGTAACAATCCCAATTAATTAAACATGTACATGGTGGTCTAACTCAAACCTACTTTTGGCAATTTATTATTATGTTATATGCTTATTTTAAGGGCATATTCTTTCTAAGTATAAGTCAATTTCAGATCAGAGATTGCTTTCAGTGATATCTTTTATATTCGTAGATGTCATGAGTCCGTAACTATAAATTTCATGAACATTTTCAACAGATTCTTTAAAATAGAGATTTTGAAGATTTGTTTTCAACAGTTTCTTTAAAACCTTCTCTAAAATGAAGAAAGTAAGAGAGAGATGATTTGAAGAACTCTCAAAAAATGATTGTTTTCAACAGTTTCTTTAGATCATCCCTTTTCTGATCTCTCGATTAAACCTCAATTAACACCACTACTATATGTTCGAAACTCGACCAACATCTCAAAGTTAAAGGCATCACAAAAAGGGTTTTCGTTCTCTACACCAAAATCAACAAGTACCCAAGGTTCAGTTAAACACATATCAGTAGGTTAGGCTTAAACTATCAGTAGATTAGGTTTCTGATTTTGCTTCTTCTGTTTAGATAGATGAATGGGTTGAGCTCGAGGGATCTAATTGTAATGGACTTTTACTTCTATTGCAGTTTGTGTTTTAAACATATTTTGGATTGATGTTCTTGATGATGATTTCTTAGGATACATTTTCTATTTTTTTTTCTGTAAAGCTTTAAACACTTGTAATCAACCTTTAAATACTTGTACAATAGAAATTATTTTACAAATACAAAGAAAAATGACCAAAATATCTTCACGTGAGGGAACTTAACGTTTTCTCTTAACGGTCATTAGATCTAAGACCCAAGCTAACAAAATGCAAACCACGAAGACATGGACATATACTTCATAGTTTTTTTTAGTATATAACACTTGGTGTAAATTACACTTTTTGTTCCTTATGGTTGTCACCTATTATCAGCTCTCGTCTTTCTTTTGAACTGATTACAGTTTTGATCATTGTGGTTGTCATTTTGTTTCACTTTTGATCCCTCAGACTAACTTCTGTCAAAATAGGTTCGATAACTCAAATGGTATTTTCATCTTTTTACATTCCAGAATAAAAATAAATTATATACTCACCTTCAAGAACAGAAGCACAAAACACATAAATCATCAGGAAGACATAAATAATCAACTATCAAGGATATAAACTAGACATTTGTTCAATTCATTTAAGAATTTGTGACAAAAAATATCAAAATCCTAAAACTTATGAACCTAAATCTAAATAATAATAGGAAAAAAAACTCCAAATTTAAGGTTTTGTTAGGGTTAGGGTTCGAGATGAAGGAAATGATGCATCATAGTTGACAAATCAAACTGTGCATCACGTTTATAGAAGATCAACGTCGAAAAGCCAACACATTTTTGTTACTGTACATCACCTTTTGATGGTTGTTACGACTTACAACCTCGATTTTTGTGCATCACGTTTTCGAATATGAAGGGGAAAGGGAATAAGACGACGAAGATGGTGTCTGTGGGATAGGAGAAGCCGTCGGGAGGATAGGAGATTGCCAGAGATTGTGTGTGTAGAACGGAAGGCCAACTCAGATGAATGTGTATTTTGGGGGGAAGGGATGGTGTGATGGTGGCCAATGGCGACGACGTTGAAGATGAAGTAAATCAAACTAGTTGTCTTCATCTTCATTTGCTAAAGACCTTCAACCCAAGTTTTGTTAGGATTTTTGGTTTGGTTTGGCCGCGTGTTTGTTTTAGTTTACATATTAGGTTTAATTGAAAATGTAAAAAGACAAAAATATCCCCAGAGTCAACGGACCTATTTAACAGAAGTTAGCCTGATGGACAAAAAATGAAACAAAATGACAACTACAATATATAAAACTGTGGTTATTTAAAAGAGGGACGAGGGTTGATAGCAAGTAATAACCATAAAGACCAAAAGTGTAATTTACCCATGAGACATGTTGCAAATCAAAGTTAACCCTGCTAGTTTGATTTCATTTCTACCGACCTCTTTTTTCTTTCTATAATACAACTGATCGGTAAGGCTGAGCTGTCCAAACTGATTGGCAAGAGAGCGCCACCCATCCCCCACACCACGCTGCTTCCACCCGCAGACACATGCTTTGGGGTCTAAGAGGTGGAACAGAATAACCCGGTTGAAGCGTAAATATCATACATCTGTAATGCATTGTTTGTCCCGTAATGGGTCCCATTCTTCTACCCTTTCCCCGAAGTCGATGACTATTCATCGCGATTACCGTGACACCAAAGAAGAGTTCGACTGAATGCTTTATTTCTGTCGTAGTTGATCCAACCGATCATTTTTAGATAAATGAACTGAAATTAACACTTCTAGTTTTTGACATAACAAATCTAGGTTAGCATTTATTATGTAATGATATTTTTATAAATTCTCGTTTTGTTTATAAATACATATTTAAAAAATAATAAGAACATTAAATGTGACAGGATTCGACTAAAAATATGCTGTTTGTATGTCTCATGTTCCATCCCTTTCTTATTAATCATGTAAAATGTATATTATACGTTAATACTAATTTTAAAAGTTTATTAAATTTTCTCTTTTTATTTTTTTCTTATTAAATATAATTAAGGGATTCAATGCAATCCATTTTTCTGGGCTCATTTAAGATTCGATTTTTGAATTATAAAAAAATAATATCATTAAATTATTTAAAATACCATGAACGATATATAGAATTATAATATAAAATAATCATTTTATTAAAAATGTTAAAATGATGGGTCAAACTGTTAGAACCCTTGTTATAAATAGGCATGGGAATGGTCCCGACCCATGGGGGAACCCGGTCCACCCGCCCTCGGTCGGGGACGGGGATTCCCCGCTAAAACAGGGATGCGGACGGGTATGGTACTCCCTGCCCCGTACTCGTTATATATATTAATTAATAAATTTTATATATATCTATACATATATATATGTTATTTATTTCAACTAAAACGTTAATTTATAATTTCCTATTTCCTAACTAGGTTTATAATCTAAAATTGTTATTTTTTGGATGCTAATATGCAATTTAAATTTTATATATATCTATACATATATATACATGTGAATTTAATTTTTTTTTTTTTTGGTTTTAGGTGATTAGTTCTTTTATGATGTTGTAGCTTTTTTGTATTAAATTAAATTCATTTTGGTTTTAGTTTTATTGAAAATGTTTGAGATTTAAACATGTATGGTCTCTCACATATGTAATTTAAAATAACTTACATAAACGGAAAAAAAATCTCTGTTTCCCCATTGGGGATCCTCGTTCCCCGTTGAGGATGATGATGTGATTATATTCCCCGGCGGAGATGGGGACTGGAACAGGGATAGAGATAAGTAATCGAGGACAGGGATTGAGGTCCCCGCCCCATTCCCAAGTCTAGTTATAAAACTAGAAAAATTCACATATATATATGTATATGTAGAGAACAAATCGTATGTAAAATTCAAACTAAACCAAGAAACATGTATATGAATATATGTATAATATATAAAAAATCTTATCACAAAAAGAGAATTACTAACTTGAAATCGACGAAGGATGAATGATTAAATTGAGGCCTGCAACGTAGTGTCCTCAAACAGAATTTTGTCCCTACCCGTGCGTAGTATCGACCGTCCGAGGATTCAACTATTTATTCGGTTCTTGCACTAGAACTCGAATCTGTCGAGTTTCCTTATGTGATCATGGATCAAATTTTTTTGCGAGAGAACCAGAGAAGAACTTCGGGGAAGAGAAAAAAAATGACAGTACAAACCCAATCCAAGATTCTTAAATGAACTAGTGTTCTAATTTGATAAGGCTTACGGAGCTAGCCTTATAAGCTTCTCAAATGTTCACTTCCCTTCCTATGTGAGAACAAATACGTTGACAATATTCCAACACAAACATAGTACGTAGCAGCATAGACGGACTTACATAAGAGCTTACAGTAATAAATGTCATTGCTTTATGATTATGTTGTAGTTGGAAAAAAAAAAGAAGACTATGTTCATATATTTTGTTATAAGCCTTTGTATTTCTTAAAATTATATTTATAACAAAAATTTGAGTTGGTTTAAAATGATTGATTAATATTTTCCCTTTTAATATTGGGTTTCGTATAGCTTTTGTTTTAGTTTTTCAAGGGGCAAATCAACAATGCAAGGAACATAATCCATGTATTTTCTTTGAAAATATAAACAACTAATGAGCTTTATTGAGTTTATCGGGTTTTAATGAGTTTTATTTGACTTTATTCGGTTTTATTAAGCTTTGTTGGGTCTTAATCAATTTTATTGGATTTTATTCGGTTTTATTGGACCTAATGAGCTTTATTCGGTTTTATTGGGTCTTAATCTATTTTATTGGGCTTTAATCCATTTACTAGGCTTTATTGAGTTTATCGGGTCTTAATGAACTTTATTTAGTTTTATTTGGATTTTATTCGGTTTCATGGGCCTTAATGAGCTTTATTTGCTTTTATTGAGCCTTAATCCATTTTCTTGGAATTTATTCGGTTTTATTGGGCTCTAATGGGATTTATTCGATTTTATTAATTAATTTTTGTAACATTCTAATAAATAATTAAAAATTTAATAATCAATAATTACAAAGTAATAATTAATTAAATTTGTAGTTATTAAATAAAATAATCAGTGAGGGATCTGGCCAAAAACAGATTCCCCTCGCTGATCCCTCGTAGATCAGCGAGAAAATGTCCAAAAACATATTCCCTCACTAATCCCTCGTTGATCAGCGAGAGAATGGCCAAAAACTCATTCCCTCGCTGATGAGCAAGGGAATGTCCAAAAACATATTCCCTCACTGATCCCTCGTTGATCAGCGAGGGAATGGCCAAAAACTCATTCCCTCGTTGATCCCTCGCTGATCTGCGAGGGATTAGTGAGGGAATGTCCAAAAACATATTCCCTCGCTTATATTCATCGCTGATACCTGGTTTTCTAGTAGTGATGTTATAAAATTTTATAAGTTTCACCTTTTAAATTAAATGGTGCCGATGTTTAAACATTTATTTTGGTCCGCTCTAATTTGAAAACGGCCGACAAGACAAATTTATTTTTACCAGGATAAAATTGTTTGATACGTTAAAACGACTTTTGAAATAAAAATTTCATCGAAATTTACTCGAAACAAGAGCCAAAATTGCCTCCCTCTAATTATTACTAAATTGAAAATTTATCGAATAGAGAAATTTGTATCTGTCAAAAACTTAAATGTGTACACGGTATGTTGGGATAAAAAGATTTGACAAGTACGTTTTATTTCTTCCGTTCCATGTTACCTGTAAGACTCATGCCAGACAACGTTACATATGCTTCAACAACCCTTTTCGAGTGTAATGAATTCGATGTGCTTACATACACAGTCAGATTCGATGCATACATTAATTCCCCACACAAAAATGAGAAATTTGGTAACATTTGTTTTCGAGCTAATGGTGGGTACGAAGTTGGGTAACATTGATGTTTGATGTGATCATGACGAGGAAGAGGAGGGACGTATATAGCGGACCCTAAACGTTAAAAAAAGGTGTTCGATTATAACCATTCGTTTGGTGTTATTTTAGTTCTGCATTATTTACATGTACTTGGGGTGCTTCTCCAACTGTGTTTTACGCGAAGTTTGGGGTAAATCTCTCCTTTATTCGAAGTTTAGCACAACTAGTTTCAAACTACTCAAATGACTTAAATACTCCTTTCTTTATTTCGAGTTCAATATGTTCAGGTATTTTATGATCTGTTTTTTTATAGTTTAAATGAGCTTCGTAAATATTTTGAGAATATGAGAATTAACTATTTCATGAATTATTCACGATGAATAACCTTAAAATGTTCATGAATATCATGGTGTTCATCATGAATAGCTATCACGATGTTTATCATGAATAGTTGGTTCTCAAATTCTTAAAATATTTATAGTTTTTATTTAAATTTGTCCCTACCACTACAACAAAATTGGGTTCATAGGATGCCCCCTATCTCTAAACATCCCAATAGACCACTTTATAGAACTTAATTTATAGGAACAAAATATAAAACGTCATATCTAAAGGTGTTGTAATAAATTTATATGACGCTTTTGAGCGTCTTAACAAGCTTTTTAGGAAATTTTTAACACAAAGTGTCACATTAGCAACTTTATAAGACACTTTTGAAAAAATGTCCTATAAAATCAATGTTTTATAGGACAGTTTTTCAAATAGGGTTCTATAAAGTTGCTAATGAGACGCTTTATATTAAAAGTGTCTTAAAAAACTTATTATGACATCAAAAAATGTCATATAAATTTATTACAACACTTTTAGATATGACACTTTATTTTTTTGGTCTTATAAAGTAAGTCCTATAAAGAGGTCTATTAGGACGCTTAGAAATTGGTACTGTCCTGTAAACCCGATTTTATATATATATGATTAACCTGGATATCCAACCTGCTATGCGAGCCGACTAATCCCAGGACAACCACCTGCTTTGCAGATAGCTCGGAGTCACCGCATTTGAACCTCCGTGACCACAAGGGGATTTTTATTTCTCATTGGATTTGAACTTGAGACCCCCTGATACTTTTGATCTTTGGAGCAAAGCTCAAACCAATCAGGCACCATGGCCTAACAATCCATTATGTTTAGCTCGACTTGAATTAAAATAGCGGGAAATTGACCTTTGTTGAAGTTTGATATGGTTTCTAGAAGCATTACATTTAGCCAATAATGTTGAGGGTCGAACGAGACTCACAAGCTTATAAAATACGTTATTTATGTTAACAAATTCAATTGATACGATAACTTTTGCATGATCCTAAACACCAAAGTAGCTTACATTGAGTCCAGGATTACTATAGTTTATATATGCGTAACTTGTGAACACGTTCAGTTACATTCAACTACTCTTAGCAAAAAAATGTAACTGTAAAAGGCAGGTGGTCGCCTTGGATTAGTCGGCTCGCATAGCGAGTTGAATATTCTCCAGGTTAATTATAAAAAAAAACCCTTATTTTTTTAATAAAAATGATTAATTGAAACTTACAATGAGCAAAAGGACGAAAATTTCGTAACTTATAAATTTATACTGAATTTTGTAAAGTACCTTTATTAAGTACAAAAATTAAAGGGGAGAGGACTGCACTTGCTAGCCAGGACACTCATTAACTACAACATCGTATACGAACATGGATCTCAATTAGTAGTATGAAACACATTTTCAAGAAATCAATCTATTAATCAGAAAAAATCTAGGCTTCTTTAGTTATAGTATATACCAGGGACGGACCCAGAGGGGTTATTGGGGGGTGGCACGTGCCACCGTATTGTTTCTTCGTGGTAAGGTAAAAAAATTTAGGTTCGTGAAGGGTACAACTGTTTTGTTTTAGAAACCAAATGGTCTTTGGCCTAGCGATATGTGAGTCTTTGGCTTTCTAGGAGGTCAATGGTTCAAATCTCATCAAATGTGAGGAGAGTGTGTGAGTTTATTTGTTCTATTTGCCATATATAAATATTATATACTTCAAAAAAAAAAAAAAACTGTTTTGTTTTAGAAGTTGCAACCGTTTTATATGGTACCACCGTATCAAAAATTTCTTGGATCCGTCTCTGATATATATATATATATCATGTTAGGTTGCCTTGAATAGATTTTTATATGAAGTTTTAGATTACATATATAGTTTTATTTTTACCATATATATTTCTAAAAGAAATACTGATTTGTTTCCATTTACATAAGTGTAAAAAAACCCTTTTCCCCATTGAGTAGGAATCAACCAAATGAAAATGAATGTTGATGACATTGCATGAGAGCATTGAATGTGGCATGGCATGGCATGGGTTGGGTTAAACATTGCATAAGAGCATTGAATGTGGCATGTGATTGAGGAGATGAGCTTATGTTTAGTGTTGAACATACCCATAAATAACTTTCTAATTTTGGTATTTTAATTACTTCTTTTGTTGGTAAAAGAATTGGTAACTGATAGGTGATAACTGATAAACTAGTTGTTAGCTAATTGACAAACAAATCATGTTTCACAAAAGTAGATGATAAGAATATAAAATGACTTAAAATGACATATTAAAAAATTAATCAGTTATAATATGTTAACTAATACAAACCAGATGGTAAAAATAGTAAAAAGTATAATATATTTAAAAGAACTTCAAATTGATTATTATATGTTATAATAT
>NC_037531.1:18748735-18777966 GCF_001531365.2 Cynara cardunculus var. scolymus | reverse complement strand
TTTAGTCAACATATTATATTATTTATTTATTTTTCATCAACTTTTTGGTATTAATTGACATATTATATTTTTAGAGATTTGTCTTAGTTATATTATGAAATATTTTAATTGATTAATTTTTCAAAATGTCCTTTTTGGTCATTTTATATGTTTATAAAATAATTTTTACCAAAAATGATTTGTTCATCAACTAGGCTTATCAGCTACCAACTAGCTTATCAACTGCATCAGCTAGTTTATCAACTACTTCGTCAAACATAACCTAGTGTATTTTAGTTTGTATTAAAATAAGTGTCCATTTTCCCATCTTATTTAGTTATTTAAAAAGTGTAATAATTACTTATTTTTAAAATATGTTTCGTTTTCAGTATGGATATTATTTTGTGATAGATGGAGTATTAGAGATGGTAAAATAAATAGGTTAAATGAATTTAGGGCAAATGAGTAAATTTATCTTAAAAAATTTAGTTTTATTCAAATGGATTTTTATATTAGCTGTAAACGAATCGAACGAACACGAACAAAGAGTTGGTGGTTGTTCGTTTAATTTAACCGAATAAATAAAAAAACATAAAATATAAACAAATTTTTTTTGTGTTCATATTCGATCTTTAAAAAATAAGTTTGTTAATGTTTTTTCAGGTTCGTTCGTTAAGCTGCAAAACAAACATAAATTAACGGACATAAGTGAATAGAAACAAATGAACATAAACGAAGGTGCGCAAGCACACATAAACGACATAAACGAACGTATTCAAGCGAACATAAATGAAGGTATGCAAGCGAACATAAACAAAGGTACACAAGCGAACATAAATGAACATAAACGAAGGTTCGCAAACGAACATAAATGGACATAAACGAAGGTACGCAAACGAACATAAATGAACATAAACAAAAGTACAAAAGCGAACATAAATGATCATAAAGAAACAAACACAAATGAATTGAAAAAGAATTGAACTATCACTCATCATCTCGTTCCTCTTGAAAACCGTATTTTTTTAAATCAGTCATTATTAACTGAAAGATTTTTAAAATCTCAAGTAAAAGAAAGTTATTAAAAACTATAATATATTTTAATTAACTAAATAATACAATATTTATAATTAAATTAATAATTTTATTTCTAATTATATAATATCTTGTAAACAAGCATCATTTAATGAATATAATCGAACATAAACAAAAATAAATGAATATTCTTGGACGTAATTGAAAAAACGAGACATTTTTTTTGTGTTCGTTCATTTAATTAAAAGAAGGGGAAAAAACTTATTCATGTCCATTAATTAAGGTTACCTTTGACAAACTAGCTGATAAGATATTTGCTAGCTCATAAGCTAAGTGATGACTCATAAGCTGACTGTTAACCGATAAACTAGCCAATTTACTAATAGCAGTTGACAAAATTAGTTGATAAGATAGTTGAAGAATGTAAAATGATAAAAAATTACATATTTTATATTTTATTAAAATAATTTATCATCGTTTAATTATGTATGAAACAAAATAAATATAATTTTATTTTTATTCCACTTTACTAAAATATTTTTAAAATTGTTATATTTGAATTTTGATAATTAAATATATTTAACACTAATTAAAAAATAATAATATAAAAATAATTGATATGATTAATACATTATAGACGATTAAAATTAATTAATAATTAATTTATTTATTAATATTAATATTTTAATTTATATTAAGTCGTATCAGCTAACTTATTGAAATGTTATTTGGGGTAGTGTTTTGGTAGCTTATTGTCACTTTTTTTAATTATAACCCTTATTAATATTAATTATTATATATTACTGTTAATTATAAATAAATATTATTTATTATATATTACTGTTAATTATAAATAAATATTAATTATTAAATAAAAATAATTATTNTATTAAATAATGATGAATAATAATAATATAAAAATAATGTATAATTAAAATTAATTCATAATTTTCAATTACTATTTATTGAAAATTAATAGTAATAAATAACCATAAATATTAATCATGGTTATAATCAGAAAAATAACTTGAACGTTACTCCAAGTAGCGATTTCAATAAGCAAACCAAACTTTTGAAATAAACTAGCTTATGTTTGTCAAATATAAATGAACGAATTTCCCGTCGACGTTCATTTACATCCTTAGGTTTCACAGTCTGATTATTTTTAAACCTAAAAAATCAATAACATGTTTAGCCAACATTTCAAAATTGATGATAACAGTTCACTTTTTTCACGAAAGTCTAGCACAAAGTCCTACGCGGCCAACGTCGCGTGCCAATATTCAACTTTGAGTTTAAAGCTCGGTCCCATTTTTTCATCAACATGCATCTACCACAAAACCCTATTTTAAAATCTCTTTCGTTTTAGGAAGAACAACATTGGATGCCAACAAATGTTGTTAAAAAGTTTCAAGTACGTCACTGAACCACATAAATATTACTAGGTTCGAATTAAATTTTCGTATGACGTAATTACACTAACTTCTGTAATGGTTGGGACGGTATTGGGCAACATCCGGTGGTTTGGGGGGGGGGGACTAGACTACATGTTGGTTCCCGTTTAATAACTTTAGATTAACCGAATCGCTATAATAGTCATTTATTTTTTTCTAACGATTTTATGACAAATTAATTGATTAAATTGGATGAAATTACTTTGTTAAATATATAATTGGAATAAAGTGTAAAATAATACGTCTTCTCTGTGTGAATAATGTAATGTTTGGTTTAATATATAATGCAATCAGTATTTTGAGATATGTAAATTCAAAAATACACTTTTACTATCCGAACCCAATAAGATTGGTCCAAACTCAACCTGTTAAGTTGTCATCTCCTCTGCTAAAATATGTTTTTAAATGTTATTGATATCAAAACGGAAGTTGGAAGTTGGAAGTATGTACCCTAAAATTAAATAGAGACGTTTTCTTTTCACATGTAATTTCTATTATCTATAAAGATATTTAATATTCATTTACGATGAAACATTAAAGTTTTTACTCGTTTTATGTTATTGTACCAATTATTGCAAATACGAATTCGTGTCATACTTCAAGTGGAGTACTTTACTGTGTAGGGTATCAACTTCTCTGCATTTGCATTGAATTCTGTTCGATGTTTGCTAAAATTCTATTAATCAAAATACGTATTTGTGAGTAAGAACATAAACTTTCATCTACATTATATATTTTACAAATCTTCATCTATTTTCATTTACCTATTCTTATCATCAAGACTGCAACTTTAACAAATTAATGCATGTAAAATCGATTGAAGGTATGAAAAGTATGTAGACGTGAATAAAGGTGAGGAAGAATGTGAATATCAAGGTTGAGGAAGGTAGATCGAAGTTGTTAGCTATCAATTGAAGGTAGTTGAATGTTCACATCTTTTCAGATGTTAGATAAAAAAAATCAATTTATTTCTCACATTCTCACGAAAAAGGGTTTGTTCTCACATGATCTCTACTCTCTCTCTCTCTCTCTCTCTATATATATATATATATATATGTATATGTATATAGGGACAGACTTGAGATTATGTGAGACCAATGGTTTTTCGTGAGACCCGTAAGACAAATTCTCAACCGTTGGATTAGATCAACAATTTGAACATTCATAATCACAAAAATGTCACGAGACGTCTCAATAATCACAAAATTGCCATCATGTAACTTTAGACCGTTAGATCATTAGTTTATAAAGTTGATCAATGAACATAAGTTGGTTTTACGGGTCTCACGAAAAACCATTGTTCTCACGTGAACCCAACCCTATAAGAACATGTTTTTTTTTGTTAACTCAATTTTTAATGTTAACTTGGTAAACCCTAAAACAACATTAGATTTTAAGAGTGCAACATAAGCACTAATACATAAACACCTTACATAGGTAAGATCCATACCTATAAAAGAAGTTCAAGACTTTGGTTTGCTTTATTTAAATATTTGATTCATTTTTTCCCATTGTTTTGTTATAAAAATTACAATGCATTAAAAACTATTGAAATTTTCATTTACACCAAAGGGGTCCGCTTGAATCGTCAATTGGTGAGGTAGGCGCAACCCCCACTCCGAGAACCGTATACTAGGTGGGGATGGCAGGGATAATCTCATGGTTAGGAGGCAACGATGAACTTTATATTGGTTTTTGTGTAAGATTTTAAAAATAAACAAATCAATATAATGGTCATTTACAGTATTCAGACGACTTATTTAAATTAATTGATGTTATTAGTGTGATATATAACACATCATACTTGTAAAATTACTTTACGTAACTATATAAAACTGTAAAAATATATAACACTTCCTCTTTACAGTGGATGTAGGCAAAATTATAGGTTCTAGCAACAAGTAAATGACGATCTAACTACCATATAACAGCCATAATCAAAATCAGAAATATATAAATGAAAAACAAGCACATACTGGAGTGAAATACAAAATGAAACACAACGATTTAATATGATTTCACTACCAAGGAAACAGTGTACATCTACAAGGAGAAAACGATACCAGAAGTAAAGAGTTAGAAGGTAACTTACAAGAGATTGAAGTAAATGAAACCGAGTTCGTTATCTACAATTTGTAAGGGATGAACAAAAGATTCACACAATCAAATGGGGGCAGAAACCTTGTTGAAGGAGTTCGAGGGGCGACACAAACTTGCATTGTATGCAGTGGCGAAATACGATCATCAGATCGTTGGGGCTGAAAATGATATCACAAAAATTTAAAGACACAAAATATAGCAATATAAATTCGTTTGATTTTCTAATATGTTCTTTTTACTTGATATACTAATAAATTTTATAAAAGGAAAAATAGAAAAAGTTAAGGTAATTTAATGCTCTCATAACAGAAAAATTATAATATAAAATCATTATATTTTTATTTTTAATAAATTTTGCGAAAAATTAAAAAAAACGTTAATATAGTATTAATGCCTAAACCAGTAATACCATCGACAAGAAAGTTAAATATTTTTTTATTATTATAATATATTAATAAAATCTATAATTTTTTTTTATTAAACTGGATATCCAACCCGTTATGCAAACCGACTAATCCCAGGGCGCCCATCTGCTTTGCAAATAGCCCGGAGTCACCGCATTTGAATCTCCATGGCCACAAGGGGATTTTTATTCCTCCTTGAATTTGAACCTGAGACCTCCTGGTACGTTTGGCCTTTTGGAGACAAGCTCAAACCAATCAGGCACCACTTATAGTTAAAATCTATAAAATTTAGAGATAGATACAAAGATTGACCAATATAATACTAAAATTTAGGCATTTCACATCATTTTTATAGAACTCAAGTCAATTTCTAAATATTTATACAATTTATAAAAATTATATGTAATAAGTATGTGACACAAATTGGGGAAGAAAAGATTTTTAGTAATGAAAGAAAAGAAAAATTTGGCAATAAAAGAAAAAAAAACGAGAACTATGAACTCGAAACCGTAGGGCCCCCTTTGGCCCTTATTGTGTTCCGCCACTGAATTTGTATGTGAACTAGAGGCTGTGCACAATGGTCGCCCTGTTCCAAATGGGTGTTAGCGAGCATCTAGTGTAAGGTTGGCGAGTTCGCAAGCCTTTCTTGTTGTTTTTGTATCGAAGCTATGAGATCGTCTACATGACCCCTCTACTACTTGCATGGCAAGGTTGCATACATTGTTTTTAGATTGCTAAATTGATTTGTACAATAAGTTGCATGCACAAGATCTGTCGATATGGGGCTATGCGATCTGCTCCTAAGCAACCTCACGTTGCATTGAATAGTTGCATGGACTTGTTCTCAGCAACATCTCAAATTCAACATATTGAAATAATGTAATGTTTGATTTAAAGTATAACACGATGATATTTTGGGATCTATCATTTCAAAAAAAAAAAAAAAACGCACACACAATTTGTTTTTTTTGTTGGTAACTATGTGTGTATAAGCCAATCATGGTTACTGGGGTACTGTATTTTATTTAATTTTGAATATTATGGACTTTAAAACGTTTATTGTACAATTACTTTAAAGATGAAATTAAATATACGTACGTTTTTTATGTATAATTTTTATTTTTTATAAAGAAAAAAGTTTCAATACTCTCTTAAGATGAAACAATAAATTTTTTGCATGTTTTATGATGATGTACCCTTATTACGTAGAATACATGTCATACTTCAATAGGAGTCCTTTACTCAAAAGCGTATTAACTTCTCTGTATTTGATGAATGGACGGACCCGACCAGTGTAGTACATACAATGACATGAGTCATTATTTTGTTCCTCCGTCGTAGTGTAAAAAGTTATAGGGTCGTGAAAAGTGTCATCGTGTCAATTTGTTATGTGCAACTATATATATTTTGAAACTACAATGAGAACACGAGTTTCTTTTGTTAGAGTTGGTTTGCAAGATTTTTTTTAGACCCACGTTCGAGTCTTGTTAGTGTCATTTTTTTTAGTTTTTAGTTTTTAATTTCAGATTTATTATGTTTCTAAAAAAATTTGAAATAAAAGATTTAAACACATGACCTCACATATAAAAAATAATGTACTAAATACCATACAAATTAGATTTTGTAAAATTATTCATATATTTGTTTTTTTATAATCAAATAATGACATCATTTAAAAAAAAATTTAGATTGGTCTTTGATTTGATGCACGTCTCTGAATATTTTTTTTGGATTTCTGTCAAAAGTAAAGTATTAATAGAATATATATTTCTTGGTTTTGCTCCGAAAAACATTCTCCTGCTCCTCCACTAAAACATATATATATATATATAGGAGCCTATTCAAGGGAGAACTGAGTTGTTTGTGGTAACTGTGAGAACCAATATTAACCACAAATCAATAGATAAATTAGGAAATTTATAAATTTGGTAATTTTAAATTAAAATCTTAATGCAAGGATATTTTTGGTATTTTAAAACTCTCCTCTCTTCTCTCTCCGGCCACCGTCCTCCGGCCACCATCCTCCGGTGATACCACTATGATACCACTGTGATACCTAAAAATATTGACTCTGTTAAACAAAAGATACACTGTGATACCTAATCATATATAAGATGCATAGTGATACCACTGTGTTACATCTTCGATCGACCACACAAACGACATCAATGTGATACCCAAGCACATATATGATGCATTGTGATACCATTGTAGTATCACCTGAGGACGGTGGCCGGAGAGAGAAGAGAGGAGGGAAGAAAGTTTTAAAATACCAAAAATATTCTTGCATTAAAATTTTAATTCAAAATTGCCAAAATTATAAATTTCCTAATTTATCTATTGATTTGTGGTTAATATTGGTTCTCACAGTTACCACAAACTAATTAGTTCTCATTTGATTAGACCCCTATATATATATATATATATATATATATATATATATATATATGGGTGAGTTAAAATAAAAACCACTCAATTTATAAAAACCGTGAAAACCTCATTCAACCAATCATAATTTTTCGTTTTGTTCATTTTTTTGTAATTATGAGAGGTTGATTAACCATTTTTATTCTGGAGGGTGTTAATCATGGATATTATCATCTTCATTATTTTAATTTTAGAGAAATACATGAAACAGTTTCATTAAAATTTCATTAAGTAGTATATGAAATAATTTCATAACCACATATGAAACAACTTCATCAAAAAAAGTATTATATGAAGCAATTTCACAAGATTAACAATTTCATGAAAAAATTTCATAAGATTAAGGACGGATGAGAGTAGTTTTTACAAATTGGAGTGGTTTTCATTTGATCGCTCTTCTCTCTCTATATATATGTGTGTGTGTGTGTGTGGAGGAAGAGGTTCATTTGAAAAGTGGTAAGTATTTGAGAAGTAAAGAACTGATCTTAACACTTCATATGGTCAAAATTGATCAAGAATTGTTGCTTTGACAGATTAATATTTGCGGCTTTGACTGGTCAACCGAAAAATAGAGGAAGAGTTTCGTAACTGTTATAAATAGGAGACAAACAAGTGCATATATAAACTCATACTTCATATGTGAATTAGTTAATTAGTTCACCATGTGAATCAATTTTTAAATTCATACGTGGATCACACGGATTCATATGTGAATCAGTTAATTAGTTCATATGTGAATCATACAGGTTCATATATGAAACAGTTAAATAGTTCATATGTGAATTGATTACACATATGCGTTGTGGTGCGGTTTATTCAAAATAAGTTTGACCACGATGTTTGACAAAAGACACAAGACAATAGAGAATAACTCAAATAAAGAATTTGTAACTTAAAACTTATGAGAAAAACTAAAAAAAATATTAAATAATCAATGATGTATTAACTATTTCCAGATAAATGATTATATATATATAGACTTGGGATCATGTGAGACCAGCCTGTTTTCGTGAGACCCGTGAGACCAACATTTTACACTTGAAACTTCACAGCAAAATGCTGTGAAGGTGACTTTTTAAAACCTTCACAGTGTTTTTGCTGTGAAGGTTCGACTTTTTTTAAACCTTCACATTGTTTTTGCTGTGAAGGTTACGTGTAAAAATGTGGTCTCACGGGTCTCACGAAAACAGGCTGGTCTCACGTGAACCCAACCCTATATAAAATATGCTTAAAAATTATATGAAGATTATACGGTGCGCAATACGGTATGAACCGTAATTTAATAACTCAAACCAGCAAAATGTACCACAAAATGCATTTTGATAAAAATACAAACCAAAAACAACACGATGGAAGTTCACAACCATATATTACGATGCAATAAATTTGTACAATTTAACTATTTAGATGAATATCCCTAATTGATGTACTTTTTGTGGTGGTCTGTCATCCCCAACAAATTTACAAAATTCATGTAAAATGTTTTTTATTAACCTGGATATCCAACCCGTTATGCGAGCAGACTAATTCCAGAGCGACCACTTGTTTTGCAGATAGCTCGGAGTCACCGTATTTAAACCTCCGTGGCCACAAGAAGATTTTTATTCCTACTTGGATTTAAACCTGGGATCTCCGGGTGCTCTTGACCTTTGGAGGCAAACTCAAATCAATCAGACATCATACTTGTGGTTATGTTCATTTTATTTTCAAGTGAACAAAATATAAAGTTGATTTTTGAGACGATTAAATGGACCACTTTTCAGAAAAACAGAGCATTCAATGTGGGGAGCCTTCATGGTTTATAAGGAATTTTGGCCCTATAACCTTTTTGTTGTTTGGTATGTTTTTCTAATTTTGATTATTACTTGAATATTTTCTACGTATTTTAAATAAAAATAAGAGCAAAGACGAGTTTTCGTCCCTAACATATGTCTACCGTAACGGTTCTCGACCCTAAATTTTTATTTAGTCTTTTCTCGTCTATTACGGTTGTCTATTTCCGGTGGTTTTTGTCCCGTTTAAAGGCTGTTATTTTTTTTTTTCTAGTTAACTCAATTTAAATGAGGGGTACTTTGGTCATTTGAGATTTCAAAACTATTTTTAACTTTTTTCCATGTAATGAACCCCACCCCCCTCGTCCCTGTCTCCACCGACGCCAGTCTTCCACGACCCTAGCATTGACTGCCACCAGATCCAAACTTGAATAAGGTCATTCAAAACGTAAAATAAAGAAACAAATTCAAACATGAAAATTTCGACAATATATGAACATAAACAATATGAATTCAATTAAATTCTTTTTTTTAATGCAAACCATAAAATCAAAACAATAAAAATCTAAAACTAAATCAAACATAAAGCCGACGTCAAACAAAAATCTAAAAAGTGGTTGGGTATGGCTTCGATCTAAGAGGTATTATACCTGATTTGGTGCATATTTGGTATTCGTATGGGAGTGAAGTCCGTCAGAGAAGGGAATTGTTCCCTAAATCGTCCCAGGATTGATCGGAGCTAGAACGAATGCGAATAGAGGGAGGCCACTAAAATGGAGGAAGAAGGGTACTCGATGATGACTTCATCTGGTACCCAACGACAATGAGGTACAACAATGAGCGGCCGCCGCGAGGAGGGTTGGTCTTTGTGTTAGGTTCGATATTTGGATGATATATTTTTTAGAGGAGGGGGGAGGGGTTGGTAGGTGAAGTTTTATATATTTTTTTAATTCTTATAAAATATATAATATCGTATTAAGAGAAATGAAAGTGGACTAAACGAAAAGAAAACCGACTAAACAAAGTTAGGGACGAGAACCATTAAAATAGACAAACTTTAGAGACAAAAACCGAACCTTACTTTAAAAATAATATATAAGAATAAGACTACAAGAAGGGTCATTGTGTTTTATTTCTCCCATGTGTATGACATGACACGTATCAACCAAATTACATGTGTTTTCAATTTTCAACGACTCCTTTCAAACGTAATGAATGATGCACAACATACAAACGTACATGTATCATACATATTTATGTGTGTGTGTATATATATGTATAGGTATGTATACATTTCAATGCATTCTTTAAATCAACTCCCAAAAATGAGGAGCTTGGAAGCGTTTCTTTTCGATGGTGGAAAGGAAACTGGGCACAAGAAAATATTGATGTCCGACGTGGTTGTGACGAGGAAGAGGAACCTATTTCGTGGCCGTAAGTGGAATACTTTGGACGTCATAACAGTTCTTTGGATCACAGCTGCTCATATATTGACGTTATTTGCACCATTTGCGTTTACTTGGGGCGCATTTTGGGCAGGATTTTGGTGCTATGTTTTATGCGGGTTGCTTGGTCTGACTCTCTCCTATCATCGAAATCTAGCACACCGAAGTTTTAAGTTGCCTAAATGGCTTGAATATACATTTGCTTATTTTGGGGTTCAAGCTGCTCAGGTTTTTTTATGTGCTTTCTTTTTCATATATATGCATGGCTTAAAAATGTATATTTAAACTTGACATATGTGACAAGTCCTTAACGGAATGAATTATGAACTCACAAACCATCAAACATATACACGTTTAACAAATATTCCAACGACAATTTGGAGATCTTACGTTTGAACATTTCTTTAACATGCGATAAAACCATTAAATATATAGGTTTAGTCATGTTCTTTTTGCATTTAGTTAACAACCAAAATTCTGACTGATAATGGTTTATTTATTTATAGAGGGACCCAATATTTTGGGTGAGCATACATAGATCACACCATCAATACGTTGAATCAGATAAAGATCCACACTCCCCGACCTATGGTTTTTGGTTTAGTCATATGGGTTGGCTCTTCGATAGTGGCTACATTGTCCAGAAGGTGCCTATTTCTTTATGTCTAACGTTATAATCAAAGTTCATTAATTTTTTTGGCTGATTTCCAGTAAAGTTGATCTGTTGAATGTGCATGATTTGCAGTATAAAGAACGTAAAAATGTCGAAGATTTAAAGAGTCAAGCATTCTATAGGTTCATCAAGAGAACTTATTTATGGCATGTACTCGGATTTGCAGCCATTGTCTATGCAGTTGGTGGATTTCCCTACCTTGTTTGGGTTATGGTAATACTTTCATCAAGCATTCTATACGTTCATCAAGTTGAATTTCTTTTTTTTTTCGAATAACTTTTTTAGAAGTACGATAAAATTCATCCATTTGATAATTTGCAGGGTGTGAGACTCACATGGAGTTACCACTGGACGTTTCTAGTGAACTCAGCGTGCCATATATGGGGATACCAAGCTTGGAACACCGATGATCTCTCTAAGAACAACTGGTATCTCTTCAAAAGCGTTGCATATATTTAAGTTATCTTTTTTTCACAATATTTATAACTTTTTTGATACACACACACACACACACACATACATATATATATATATATATATATATAGAGAGAGAGAGAGAGAGAGAGAGAGAGAGAGGGGGGGAGAATCAAACGAGAATGATAACTATTTAAGAAAATACGAAAACAATCAAATTACGTGCAAAAGACATGTGATTTTACATTAATGGCCAAAAAAGGTGTGCGGACGACTCTGGCCGCATATTTAAGTTGTCAGGAAAAATCGCTTGAATCACATGTGATTTTACACATGATGTTAGTGTAAAATCACATGTGATTTGACTGTTTTCTTATTTTCTTAAATATGTATTGGTCTCGTTTGAACCTGACTATAAACATCTATATGTGTGTGTGTGTGTGTGTGTATATATATATTATATGGTACAAAGTAAACATGATGCAAATGCAGGTGGGTGGCCATAGTTACTTTTGGAGAAGGGTGGCATAACAATCATCATGCATTTGAGTATTCAGCTCGATTTGGGTTAGAATGGTGGCAGCTTGACCTTTGTTGGTGGTTTATACGGGTTCTTGAAGCAGTAGGGTTAGCCACCAATGTTAAGTTGCCAACCGAAGCTCACAAGCTTAGGAAATCCTTTGCGTCTACGCTAGAAACGAATTTGAAGTGATGACGCGTAGCTTTCACATCCGATTAGCATCCATATATAGATTCATATATTAGTTTATATCAAATAAACATCTCATCAAAACAACAAAAAGGATAATAATGGCAAGTCGTATAATAATGTATATGTCTGTAAGGTATTATGATTTATGAACATCATTATGAATATTTCATAAGTTGTATTTAATATCTGTTTCAAGATATTTGTCTCATTTTTTCTTATATGCTTTATACATACATACGTACATTACATACATACACACACACACACACACACACATATATATATATATATATATATAGGTCTATTCAAGGAAGAACTGATTAGTTTGTGCTAACAGTGAAATCCAATTAATTTTTTTAGAAGAAAATATTTAATTAAAATTAGTTACCTACTATATCAATTACCTAATATACATCGTATTTTAAAGACGTTTGTGAATCAAAGTGTATCATGGTGATAACGTTCACGACGTTTCACGTGTATCACAATGTATGTTCTTTGTTTTATGAAATGTATCATAGTGTGCATTTTCGTTATTTTCATTGTTTTACAAAGGGTATCACATTGTGCATCTTGTATGTATATCTGGGGCATCACATTGTGTATCTTGTGTTCACATAAGGTTCATCTAATAAGATTCGCCGAAGAGAGGAAATAGGAGAGATGAGAGAGGATATTTAAGAATTCCATAATATACCATTAATTAATATTTTAAGTTAAAATTACCAAAATTATTAAATTTCCTAATTTAACCTTTGATTTGTGGTTGAGATTGGATCTCACAGGTTACCACTAAAAAACAGTTCTAATTTGATTAGGCTCCTATATATATAAAACCCGGGATGATCTATATGTAAATATATGCAAGTGTTTTGTGTTCCATATGAATTGAACAGTTTTCGAGCATTTTAAATAACTATTATAATTTCTTATCAACTGAAGCATATAATACATAAAGCTCAAGTTTTATCACAACAATCTTAAATGTATTGATTTACGAAATATAAGTCCCTCGGGAAGCATAATTGGTTCCGATGTGGTATACTTGAAAAACTGATGATAGTTCGAGTATGAACACGCATATATGGGAGTTAAACTTCCTTTGGGGTTAGACGTTTTATGGGAATTGTACTTAAACCAACCATATAACGAGCCAATGAACCAATGCGTATTTGATTTTCACTCAGATGATTCTTTTGAACAAGAAAAATATTGACTAGCTAAAAGCTTATCAGTTAAAAAACCATTTTACACAAAAAAAAAAAATCTCAAATATATCAATAAAAAGATATTGTGGCATTTAATGTGGCAGTGGTCATTGAGTCATGATAATATTTATTGTTTCCCTGAAATTTATTGTATTTTCATGTCTTGTCTGAGTATAGCAAAGTTCTAAATTGCATGATGCATGATGTATGGTATATGACATTGACGTTAAGCCTTAAATCCTTAGGAGGTCCAATGAGGGTACAATTTCAAGTCGTGGCATGTGATGAGTAAATTTGTATATCATACACACACATATGCTTTATACCGTTACTCCAACACTTGACTGCGGACTATTGAGCGCTTGAACGATAATCCAGAAAGTCATAATTGGGGTTTTGAATAAGACGACATTTTTATTTTGCATTTTTTTTCCATCTTCTTGATATATTGGATATCTATATAAGACATTCTTCGGATAATTCAAATCAATAAGTGGACCTGACCATTGAATCATGATTCTCAATCGCCATGTAAAGGCACTTCGATCCACTATTGAGTACGTTATGGTAGAAGTAGGTTAAACAATATTTGCTTATTACATCCTTTGTTTTTATGAAAGATTAGCCGATCATTCATAGTTAAACAAATATGTTTTAATGTAAAATTAGTTATCAAAGATAAATATCAATGATTTAATTTTATTTGGATGGGTGTATTGGTTCTGTAAAACCTTTGAGAGAATTTTGAAATGCTCTGATTTTTTTGAGAGAATAATGAGGCAGGAGATCAAAAATGGTATCATAGTCTTTGTCCTCCTAAGAGGTCAGAAGTTCAAACTTCACCAAAGATGAAGAGTGTATGTGAGTTTTTTTTGTTGCATTTGTCATATATAAATATTATATACTTAAAAAAAATGGTCAAATAGTTCTGTAAAAATCTATATGTGGATCATACCAACATTGGATTTAGATTGTTCATAAGATTATGAGTTTTGACTGTTTAATTGTATACGACCTGAATAAAAGGATATGATGCAAAAACAGGAAAGATATCAAGTGGAGGTGTGCATTTTACGTGATCAATATCTTTTGAAACTTCTTCTGAAGAAGTTAGACCAAGATTGAGACATTTACAACACCTTCAACATATTATTTAAAATAAAAAAAATAGAGATTTTGTGCTTTTTTTTTCCAACGAATTCTCTATATTATTACTTAAAATAGAAAAAATAAAACAAAACTTCAAGTTTAGAGAGTTAAAACTTGACGTGATGAGAGATAAATGATTTTTTAATTCATTCCTACCAACAAGATTGAGTTATTATTATCTTATATAATTTTGTAGGGCAAATTGCATGAAAAATTAATATACTTTAACTTGATTCTTATTTTGGGTAACGTACTTTGAAAACTTCTATTTTGGTATCGAAGATGTAAAGTTTTAAACATTTAACTACCTGAGTAACGGTTTGAAGCATTAATCGGTTACCATGCTGATGTGACGAGCTGAGTGATGTGGTATTCAACCCAGTATTATTTATTATTCAACCCAACTTAAACAAAAATTAAAATATATAAGAATCAAACGTAAACCAATATATTATGGAACTGTTTTTTCCAACAAAAAGAGATCTGCCTGTGAAGCAATGCTCTCAAACAAAATTTCAACCCTACTAGTGTGGTAGTAATCGAACGTCAAAAAAACATGAATAAATTTGGTGGGTATTTTACAAATGAATATTAATTAAATATATAATTTAAATTTATGATAAAATGAAAATAAGTAAATAATTAAGAACTAATTTTTGGTTCAAGGAGGAGAGTCTAATGTCCCAAATTAACCCACCTTCAATGGCCCAATCCATGATTCAATCACTTGAGTGTTGAGCCTTTGACTCAATTTGTTAACTTATCGGTCCGATTGATATCTAAAAATTGTAATAATTAGTAGACAAGTAGAAAATGTTGGAGTGAACCACAAAAATTAGTTGCAGTTGAGTCAGATCTAAGCGTTGGCTAAGTAAGCGTCTTGTAGTATAAGGAGTAAGTTAAATAATGTTGAAATAACGTTATAAACCTGCAATATTTTCTATCTCCTTCCAACATGGGATACAAAATTTTTGTTGGGTTAATTTTGGTTCTAATAATTCATAACGTAACCGGGGGTGCTTTTGTTTACTTCAGTTGGTAGCAATACATCATCTGAACCTTTTGTGGTACGAGATACACTAGTACTGATCAGATGAGTTTCGCATTTGAAGAAGTTCGTCTGAAGCTAATAACATCCTCTTTGTGGGATTCGTCCGTCTTACAAGCGGTAGTAAAAATCTGAAAACTCCTGAACAAAAATGACTGAAACGAAAAATTTCAAGAGAGACTGAATGTGAAAGACAGAAGAACAATAGAGACCTTTAATAACTTTACTTGTCATATTGTTCTTGTCACGTTATTGACACATCAAGATAAGAATCTTAATAAAACCGTACAATAGAGGTTCTTACAAAAACCTCACTTTCTTCTCTTTTTTAAAATGTAATTTTATTAATAGATTACTATAGAAATTTAATATATATTATAAGGTTATAAAAAAATTCAAATATAATTTATTGATTTTCACCTTTTTATGTTAAATTAATTTGTTAATTTATATAGTTTGTTAACATATTTTGAAAAGAATTAAAACATAAATATGATTTTATACTACAACTAAAAAAAGTGAAAAGTTATATTAATCTTTATAAAAGTAACACTAAATAATAAATACTCGTAATCTCGATTCGACCAAATATGTTAACAATTTGGTATATTTTTTAAAAATAGTAAGATATTTTATAGTTATTAATTTATGATTTATAAATTAATTATATATATCTAATAATCTACACATAATCATATAATGATATAATTTTAAAATTAAAACTTATTAATACAGAAACACTAAGCATAGCCCCTTTATAAAAATTTATAGAAATGAAAAATAAAATAAAATTAACTTTTATGTTTTATAGATTTATTAAAATAAAATAAAATGGTCAAAAAATAATAAACAAAAAGTAACAAACAAATGTTTACAAGAACCGGAATTTTGTTCAAGCACCTGAGTTCTAATAAGAACTTGTTACTAGACAAAAACCTTTGTCCCATGGTCGAGGTTCTTGTAAAAAAGGGGTAATTGATGGGCAGAGAATGAGGATGGAAATGATTGATGATAGTGTTTGGTTCAAGTATGGTTGAGACTCAAATATAAAACCAGAATGTTTATGATCAGTTAACACACTAATGTCACAGAACGTGAATAGAACATAGCAACTTATTGTGCATGACGTATTTTCGTTGCATTTCTAAACGAATTCCTTCAAAATCTCATTGTTTCATACGAGTATCTGTATTTGGAACTTTATTTAATGCAAGTGGATGTGAAGATGATATTGTAGTGTGTGGGTGAATAAGAAAGATTGTAATATAATCACGTATCGTAAATGTATAATGGTCTGGTTTGTTCATATGAAATTAAGGGATCATTTGATTCATTCTAAGGAATGAAAATGGTAGGAAATTAGAAACACGTATTTTCAGTAAATTGTTCTATTCTTTAAATTTGGAGATTTTCACACACATACACACACTGTTTTTCTCTGACTTTCTCCAGTTTAGAGAAATGTTTTGGAAAATTCATTACGAAAAATTGTGCGAATTCTCCATTTGAAAGAAATTGTTGGAGATGTTTTTAACATTTGGTTTCCATCATTTTGTTTAATTAATAAAATGTTTGATTAAACATAAATAYGATAATTGATTTGTATTATGTTATTACATTGGTTTACTACATAATTTTTAAGATTAAAAGTTTATTTTGTTAAATATTTAATTTATGATTAAATTAAAATTAAATTCTAATTACTTGACTAAAAATTTATCACCCGACAAATGGATTACATTTATCAAATTATAAATGGTTACATTATTTATTATATTATAAACTATTATATATATATATATATATATATATATAAATATACACACACACTAAAAGGGTACTCGCATAATATAGTGAGATAAATCCCGATTTTAATGTTTAGTTTTATTCTTTGTCTCTATCGATATCATACGATTTTATGTGGTTTTAATAAAGCGATAATGTTTTTATTTTTGAATGAAATATAAATTTGAAGATAACATAAAAATTTGGAAAAAAATAAATCGATATTAGTATCAAATTAACTATTTAATAGTTCTCTTTTTTTGTATAACTTGTTTAATTCAATTTTTTATTATCATTTAATTTAAATTTAATAACAGAGTAATTTATTTTTCATTTAATAATATAATTTTTTGATAATAATTAAATATTTTGTTTGAACTCAAAATATAGTTTTAATAAGTTGTCTTTACGCAAAATTACTTATAATATTGAATTTTAGTAACATGCATCAATAAATAGTACTTCATGCATAAAAAATAATTTTGGGTTCACGTGAAACCATACTGTTTTCGTGAGACCCGTGGACCAATTTTTTACAGAGCAAAATGCTATGAAGGTAAAAAAATCAGCAATTTGTGAAGAGTCCATACATTTGATTGGTTCCAAATTAAAAGTACTATATTTTCTTCAATTTCATTATCAACACTGCTTTTGACGTAGCATTTCACAATTTCTTTTAAGCTCTAGATCTCGGTACATGCATCATTTTCATCTAGGTATCCATTTTATTAGTGGTACTCATGACCTCAAGTTAATGAATGTTGCTTTCACAAGCGGCTTCATCTAAATTCTTTGATATCGAGTTGCGGTCATGCCCTAAACAATTTTTGAAGTGTCGGTAATCATTCGCTATTGCCTTCTTCCTATTGTTGTCGTACACGACAAGAGTGCAAGATTAATAGCATCGAGAACATTTAGATCAAATTATCTAAATAACAGCCAGTAAAATCTCTTAGCATATAATAATTCATCTTGAAAGCTCTTCATTTTCCAACAGACTACTGCAAATATAACGTTTTCACGTACCCCTTTTTATATGGTTATGGAAAAAACCATGTAAAAACTGCTTATATAACAACTCAACATGTTTTATGATGCATAGCTAAGCAACATAGACTAATTTTTTATGTAATCAAAATTCAACTTTTTGGAATCACAAAAGCAATTTTTAGATTAGTACATACAACTTCATTGTCGTAGCATATATCACCCTTTCTGTTGTATATCGATCTTGTATTGAAGTGATTAAAATCACCAGAATATTTTAAGTGTAGAGACAAATTGCGCATACTTGGACAATTACGTTACCCAGTCTTTATCTTTAATCCCGATGTCCCGAGATTATATACAAGTGGATCAACAAAATACTTCATGCATATCATCAAAATATTCATGCACACAAATTTCATAATATATATATGGGTCGGTTGAAATAAGAATTGAAGGTAAAATATCGTGAGATAGTAAGAAGACCAGGTTAAAGAATGGTTTATATGCGAGTCACTGAAAAATCGTAAAAAGATCTAATTGAAGATGTATATGTGAACCAACGTTACAAATTATTCATACGGGTTCATATATACAGGGCCGTCCCTGGGGGAGGGCGGGCCGGGCGTACGCTCAAGGCCAATAAAAATTAGGGGCCCAAATTTCTTTAATATATATAATAGTAGTTCAAAAAAATTAGTAAATAGAAGAAACACAAAAATTAGTATCTAATATGACAAGAAAATATTTTGGTATTACATTAACTATTAAAGACCCAAACATGTATGAATTAAATATATTAGAGAAAAAAATACATAACGAGGTTAATCTATCATTCATTATATAATATTATTTAATGTTTTTCTATGTTTTTTTTTTATATCTAAAACCGACGTCTAAAACTAATTGCTTCGAAAACTTTGATATATTCTCTATAATATCTCCCATCGACTCTTTTGATTATTTCATTCTCGCATGAATTCTATTTTTATATTAGAATATAATAGATTTTCTTGTTATTAGCTAACAAAACCCTCATCTTTTGAAAAAATTACCAACCACATAAGACGGTACAACTTATATGTATATTTAGAATAATAAAACTATAATTGTTTTTTCATAGTTGTTCTTTATTATCTAATATTGAATGTATAAATCTTATGTACTATTCTATCTCTAAAAGAATAATAAGATCTCAAACTATCACCAACATGAAATTTTTTATTTATATAATCGATGATTCGAGAAAAAGTTTGTTTTAATCCTAACCCTATGTTCTTGAGTCTTCTTTTATGTAGGAAAGAGAGGAAAGTAATAGAGGAGGAAAAATATTCTGTTCTCGAGATTTTTTTAGGGAAATGAAAAGAAAAGGAAAGGAAAAAAATTGTATCAAAATTTATTTTTATTTAATTATTTTTCCTTCCTCTCTCTTCTCTATTAACAACATAGGAAAAAAAACATTATTTTTCTTTTCTCTCCTTCCCAAATTCAAAAACATAATATAAAAATTTAAAATGATGTTAAAAAACATTAACATGAGATCACTGAAAAACCAACCTATTTACATTAATTTACATAATGTCACTCGGAAATCAGAAGAATCGACTTTATGACCCCAAATGATGTCATTATATGTACTAAAAGTATATGATAAGATGTTTTTGATGATGAAAAAAATTATCGATAGTACATAAAAATGTTCTAGTAGATAATATTAATTTAGAAATGAATATTGATTGATTTTGCGTCCAGGAATAGTCGGAAAAATGGTTTTATATGAATTTAATGTTAATTCTGATGATAAAAACAAGGGTTAAATGCATGAAATAGCAATCTATTTTCATAAAATTTCTTATTATAGTATTATACTTTTGTTTTTCTTTATTACAGCAATGTACTTTCAAATTATTTTTTATTACGACATTGTACTTTAAAAAATCTACCCATAATAGCAATGAGTAACCTGTTACCTTTTAAACCGGTTAACCCTTTGACTTTTTTGTTTGTGTGGCTTTAATGAGGTGATGTGGATGCCACATCATTTTTGATGACTTAATTAAAATAAAAATAAAAAACCTATTTCAAATTATTATTAGTGATTTTTATTTTTCATTGCTATGATCTAAAAAAAACATTTAATTTTTTTTTACTTTTTCTTATTAAGTTGCATTCAAATTAAATATTCTTAGAGTAAAATATTTATTAAATAAATATGAAACATTATTTTCGAGATATATTTTGTTTGTTAAAAAGGTAACTTTTCCTATTTTATGTTGTTCAAATAAATACATATATTTTAAAGTTCTCTTTAAAATATTAACGAAATAAATTGTTATCTACAATTTTTTAATATTGTTATATTAATAAATAATTCAAAAATGTCTAATTAATTTAATATATTTATATGTCAAGTAAAAAGTTTTTGAACAAATATAATATATTCTTTAAAATATAATATTTTTTGGTAAAAAAAGGAACAATTTTTATTTTTCTTTTTTCAAAAAACACATATTTTTTTAAAAATGTTAGCGAGATAAGTTGTGTTCTACTAGTTTTATTGATATTGGTATGTTAATGAATAATTTAGAATTTTTTTAATTCATTTRATACATTTATTAAATAACATGTAAAATATCTAAATATTAAAATTAAAAATACAGTGTTTAATAAGAACTAGTAAATGCTATAATAAAATAATTTTAAAAGTACAATGATGTAGTAAGAAAGTCACACCACTATAGTACATGTGGACAACCTACGTGGACAATGAGGTGGCATGGAAGCCTAGTATAATGGGTAAGTTTAAATCAAAAGGTTACCCAATGCTATAATGGGTAAATTTTTCAAAGTACAATGTCCTAATAAAAAATAGTTTGAAAGTACATTGCTGTAATAAGAAAAACTGAAATTACAATGCTATAATAAAGAAATTTATGAAAGTAGATTGCTATTTTGTGCATTTTATATATTGAAAAAAATATCGTACTTATCAAGGGCCCATTTTTACATCTCTTCCAGGGCCTAAAAAATATCAGGAACGGACCTGCATATATACATCTTCAAATGGATTTATTCAATGATTCACATATGAACTTTTATTTAACATTCTCTTCGTACCTTCTCACGATATCTTGCATTGTTATTTAAACCTTCCACTACATGTATGTATGTATATATAACATATATAGCAGGAATATAATTGAACGTATATGTATGATCTCGGTTTTGTAAAGATCTTAAAAACTCACCAATTGGCTGATCGATATTGATGCTTAGAACACTGATAAACCAAGATTGTCCGACAATATTTAATAATCCCTATTAAACAATTGATCTGTATTGCTCGAATTTTCCATAATTTGTCTGAACATTATACCTTAGGTATAATGAATGTCCATACAATCCACATAACGTTTTTCGCATTGAGAAAGATTTAAAGTTGACGTATAAAGAAAATTTTACAATAATTTTGAAGACTATTATTTATTGTCTTATACCATTCAGCACCATTTGATTATTACATATTTCATGATTATCTACATTTTTCAGTTGATTAATACAATATCCATATTTTCGTTTACTTGTAAATTAAATCGTATGAACAATCTCATTGATTAATTCTCATTTTATAACACAAAAATTTTTAATACTTCAAAATTATTATTTCAATAAATCAATTTGTAATATATTTGCTGTATATGGGCTTTTGACCTTCTAAAATATTAGAGGTTCAGGTATTGTTTGGCAAAAATAAGCTAGTTTATTTTTTGAACCTGCCCAAAACCCATCTTCCTTGAATCCATAATGCTAGATCCATGAGTGTCCCACCTTCATAGAAAAATGGGTTTTGGGTTGGATCCGTAATAGTTGCGGACCGATGCTTACGGATCTGGCTAAAAAATGCAAGATTCAAATCAAGAATGCAGAAGTATTTGATGCTAATAGATAATATGAAATCAGACCCAAAATTTGAAACCAATTTATAACACCAACCTACCTAAATCTCTAAATTCCAATCCCACAAGTACAAACAAAATGTGAGGTTAGTTCAAGTGATAATAAGACTTGAACTTTTGAGGATTCTCTTCGGTGGTCATTGGTTTGAGTCTTACAAGGTCAATGGAGATTTTCCTAGAGAAACTATTCTCCATGGCTCTCAAATTAGTCGAGGTGCAAGCAAGCTAGCTCAGACACATACGGAAACGAAAGGACAGCGAACATGACAATAAACAAAACATAACTAAGCATAAATCAAATAATGGGAAACTAAATACGAAAAAAAAATACATTAATTACCAATATTGAGAAGTCAAAAGATTGCTTGATTACACAGCATAAATCTTCACTCATTTTTTATGTGAGCCGATAAAGCGATGATACCAGGTTTAGTGAGACAATGATGTTTCTGGACCTAAACTTGTCATCCTGACTCATTCTACCAAGTTGATAAAGTGCAACTTTTTTTATTAAGTGAATTATTTAGTTATATAAGGAAGAGTTTGAGCAAGTGATAGAGTCGTTGCAAACGCGTATGTTTGGAGGTGGCTCAACGCAGTGCCATTCTTTTTTTATCGGCCTCAGTTGCAACTTTAACATCCGTTGCCAATCCAACCATGTGAAGGAACTTGATCAACTCCCATGTCAAGTCGAATTGCCACAATTCCAATCCATGTCGAGCCGATTTTGGAAAAGCATGGTGATTATTATGCCAACCCTCTCCGAAGGTTAATATCGCCACCCACCTGCATGTTTAAATATTCATCGTAGGACTAAATCTAGGTTGATTATCTTTTATTTTATTTTATTTTATGTCATGAATATGAGCAGCCTATATATACCCAGAGAGAGAGAGAGGGGGGGGGGACAAGATCAAACGGGAGTACGATCAACTTACGAAAACGAGTGAAATTTCAAGATCACATGTTATAGAGTAAAATCACATGTAAGATAACATGTTGAACAAGCCGGCTACAGACGACTTGGTGAACACGGCCAAGGGTAGCGAGAAAGGTCATTATGACATCACAACATATTTATATCACACACACACACATACACATATATACTACCTTACAAACCAGATTTGTCAAAAGTCTTAAAAACAATTTTTAATGCACAAAGTACTATAGATTTATGCACAAAGTCTTAAAAATCTTAAAAATAAGTCATAATGCATTAAGTACTACTACTTTATGCATTTAGTCTAAAAATCTCTTAAACTACAATTAAAATAACATATAATACAAGTTAACAATGCATATTATTACTTTTTTTTTCATGTTCCCAAGATATTTTTGACACATTTCACTTATGCCTTCACCATCTCATACATCTATGTCTTCTTCTCATCCCCCAAGGTAAGATTCAAAATTATATTCACAATAAGTTATTCGTTCATCTCTCATTCAATTGCTTTAGAACTTTCGGTTTCACTCTCGATCTCTTGATTCTTTGCTCTTGGTGTAAATCGAATACATTTATGGAGTCGTTTAAATMTGTTGGATTTTAAATATATTTGATTTTAAACTGTCATACAATTTTTTCATCGATAGACTGTAATTGGAACCATAACTCTTATTTATTCAAATTGAATTAATATGTAAAGATCAAGTATAACTTATATCATCATTAAATCTTCTCTAATAAAACCAGTGAAACTTCAAAACCGTTAAAATTCACAGCTCCTACCGCATTACGCGGGTATACAACTAGTATATATATTGAAGCGTTTCAACTTGAATGCAAGAGAGGTAACATACCAGTTATTGGTGGACGTATCGGGGGTGTTCCAGGGCCTCTGACCCCACATGTGGCTAGCCGAGGTTACAAGGAAGGTGAAGTGATTCATCACCAATTCTCGCATGCCCTACATCACAAATCCAAAATCAATTAACGATTCTCTTGCATATATTATTACCTTTTACGATCAATTGAACCCTATGAAATCTCTGATACAATACTTGATGTAACTTTAATAAGTTTTTAAGATCAGTTTTATAATAAGTTGTTAAAACAAAGTTATTTATACGACCTAATAAGTTTTACCGAGAAGTTTAGCAACCTAATAGATGCAAAATGTAAATCGTTTTATTATACTTTTGTGAACTGGGTACATGTGAAACAAACAAATTGTGAGACAAAAATATGTTAATTGATATTCTAAATCCTAGTCTTAGATAAGCAAAATTCATACGAGGCCTCATCAATAAAAGCTCAGTAATTTATGATAATCGTGAGATACAATTTGACCCCTGATCTAAAAAAGTGTATCATAGTGTGTATTCATGTTGGACTAAGATGAGAGAAGAAAGGGGAGAGATAAACTATCAAAGGAGAGAGGAAAGATAAAATAAATATAAATTTTCCTAAAATGCTATTTTTTTAAAAATTTTAAGTCAAAATTATTAATTTTTTAATTTAACTTTTGATTTGTGTTTGAGATATCTTACTAGTTCTCCTTTGAATGACTTCATATATATATATATATATATATATATATATATAAAAGGTTGGTTTCATGTGAGAACATATTGTTTTTGTGAGACCCGTGAGACTACATTTTTACACTTGAAACTTCACAGCAAAATCACTGTGAAGGTTTAAAAAAGTCAAACCTTCACAGCAAAAACACTGTGAAGGTTACATTCACAGCATTTTGCTGTGAAGTTTCAAGTGTAAAAAGCTGGTCTTACGGGTCTCACGAAAACAGGCTGGTCTCACGTGATCCAAGTTTATATATATAACTTAAAATCTTATAAAATACTATATTCTGAAAAGCATTGAACATCCTAAATAACAGATGGGATTAGTTATATATATACCATTCCCCATGCCAAGTAGGGAAAGCCTCCATGGAGATATAGTAGGGCTGCAAGTGCAACCGTATGCCAAATAGACGTGTCATGAAGAAACCGATAGAACCACTGCGCCTTTAACTCGGCTACGTTCGAGTATTCTCCACTTCTTGATTCTCCACACTAATTCATTTCATCAATTTCCAAATCAAAGATTACCCACTAATTACAGATGCATACATCATTCTGATTATATATATATATATATATATATATATATTATAGAGATGGTAAAATTTATCACCTTTGCAGCAATATACTGGTTGTGACAAAACCAACCCATATGACTGAACCAGAAACCTTCCATTGGGGTATGAGGGTCCTTTTCTGTATCAGCATACTTATGATGCTTCTTATGCACGCTAACCCAAAATATTGGATCTTTCTGCATGCATTTGTAAATATGACCAATAAACAATTCGCCAGCAGAAAACACGATTAAATGCTATAAAATGATTCATGGAACCCACCTGGCCACCATGAGCACCACAATACACGAAGAAATACTCGAGCCATTTGGGGATCTTGAAACTCCGATGAGTAAGTAGTCTATGATAACCTAGGGTAACACCCAGTCCGGTGAAGATCAATAACACTAGAGCCACCCAAAATGCACCCCAATCGAACACGAATGGTGCACAACCACCCAACACATGCCTCACGATGATCAAACAAAGGTTGGTTATGTCTGCTGAATCCCATTTCCGGAACCAAAACCCTCTCTTCCGCATCTTCTCCAGCTCCAGTATTGGTGTGGACTCGGGTGGTGCCATAGTTACATAATTTGGCATTTTGTTATAAAGCAGGGTGACCTTTGCTGATGGGATTGGAACTTGGGTGTTTTGTCGATGGCTGCAGTGGTCGGAAAATAAATGGTTGATCCTCCCTTGATGGCTGTTGGTCATAGGAAAGTAGGGATAATTAGCAACGTGGCTGTAGCTAGCGACTTTGGAGGAGCGGGGATGTGGATGCGAATTTGTAATTTTATGCATATGTTTGAGGTTCTAATTATGTTGGGTCCACTTTGTATTATCCATCTTTCAATACTGTTCTCATTACGTTTAAGGTTCCAATTACGTCAAGTGGGCGCTTTGGTTACATTCAAATCTTACAACAAAAAAATTAATTGAAAAGTTTGGATTTAATTATTATATCAAATATTAATTACATTTATAATGTTAAAAAGATTGACATGTCTAAAGTTTAATTATTATAACAAATATTGGTAACATTTAAACTTAAAAAAATCATCATTAATAGAGAAATAATATATATCATTCCTAACATTTTTAATTTTCCAATTACTCAAACATCAATTTAGAAACGTTGAATTTCCTTTAGAGTAAATTATGGATTTGATGACTGTGTTTTGATATATATATATTTTTTTTGATTAAGGTCTTTATGCTATGTTTATTATGGTTTTGGTCTATTTATGGTGTTTAACATGTCTTGGTCATGGTCCCAATAATTAATACCATTAAAATGAATCTGTTAACTCGGTTACATCAGGGTCATTTTAATTTTTTGTCTATTTTTTATATTTTTCCTATTTACAGAATTCTTACCTTTTCTTAAACTATTTGTTGCTGCTTTTATTTGTCACATGTCTTACTATGATACATCTTCAAATGAATTTATTCAATGATTCACATATAAACTTTGATTTAACATTCTCTTCGTACTCGCGATATTTAGCATTGTTATTTAAACCTTCCACTACATATATGTATGTATATATAGCATGAATATAATTGAATGTATATAAAACATCATACTAATTATATGATCTCGGTTTTGTAAAAATCTTAAAAACTCACCAATTGGCTGATGTCGATGCTTAGCACACTAATAAACCAAGATTGTATTAAACAACTGATCCGCAGTATTTGCATACTTTTCTATGACACTTTTGCTTATTAATTAGTCCAAACCCAAGGCATTGCTCGAATTTTCCATAATTTGTCTCAACATCATACCTTAGGTATAATGAATGTTCATACAGTCCACATAACGTTTTTCGCATTCAGAAAGATTTAAAGTTGATGTATAAAGAAAATTTTACAATAATTTTCAAGACTATTATTTATTGTCTTATACCATTCAGCACCATATTGTTTTTGTGAGATCCGTGAAACCAATTTTTTACACTTGTAACTTCAGAGCAAAATACTATGAAGGTAAAAAAAATCAGATACGACAATTTATGAAGAGTCCATACATGTGATTGGTTCCAAATTAAAGGTACTCATTATCAACATTGTTTTTGTCGTAGTTATTCACAAGTTCTTTTAAGCTCTAGATCTCCGTACCTGCATCATTTTCATCTGGGTATCCATTTTATTTAGTGGTACTCATGGGAATCCATCTTTTTCAAGACTATTATTTATTGTCTTATACCATTCAGCACCATTTGATTATTACATATTTCATGATTATCTACATTTTTCAGTTGAATCCAAGATTCAAATCAAGAATGCAGAAGTATTTGATGCTAACAGATAATATGAAATTAGACCCTAAATTTGAAACCAATTAATATCAACACCAACCTATAAATCTCTAAATTTCAATCCCGCAAGTACAATTGCGTATGAATCATCTAATGCAACCAAGGCTTTAACCCAATTTCAAGAAACGTACCACACAAAATGTGACATCAGTTCAAGTGATAATAACACTTGAACTTTTGAGGATTCTCTTCGGTGGTCATTGGTTTGAGTCTTACAAGGTCAATGGAGATTTTCCTAGAGAAGCTATTCTCCATGGCTTTCGGATTAGTCGAGGTGCAAGCAAGCTAGCTCAGACACGTACGGAAACGAAAGGACAACAAACATGACAATAAACAAAACATAACTAAGCATAAATCAAATAATGGGAAACTAAGTACGAAATAAAAATACATTAAATACCAATATTGAGAAAGTCAAAAGATAGCTTAATTACACAATATAAATCTTCACTCATTTGAGTCGATAAAGCGATGATACCAGGTTTAGTGAGACAATGATGTTTCTGGACCTAAACTCGTCATCCCCACTCATTCTACCAAGTTGATAAAGTGCAACTTTTTTTTATTTATGTGAATTATTTAGTTATATAAGGAAGAGTTTGAGCGAGTGATAGAGCCGTTGCAGACGCGTATGTTTGGAGGTGGCTCAACGCAGTGCCATTCTTTTTTTATCGGCCTCGGTTGCAACTTTAACATCCGTTGCCAATCCAACCATGTGAAGGAACTTGATCAACTCCCATGTCAAGTCGAATTGCCACAATTCCAATCCATGTCGAGCTGATTTTGGAAAAGCATGGTGATTATTATGCCAACCCTCTCCCAAGGTTAACATCGCCACCCACCTGCATGTTTAAATATTCATCGTAGGACTGAATCTAGGTTGATTATCTTTTATTTTATGTCTCATGAATATGAGCAGCCTATATATACACACACAGAGAGAGAGAGAGAGAGAGAGAGAGAGAGAGAGAGGGACAAGATCAAACGGGAATACGATCAACTTACGAAAACAAGTGGAATTTCAAGATCACATATTATAGAGTAAAATCACATGTAATAAAACATGTTGAACAAGCCGCAGACGACTTGGTGAACACGGCCAAGGGTAGTGAGAAAGGTCATTATGACTGGTCATCACAATATATTTATATATATATATATATATATATATCTCACACACACACATATATATATGTATATATATATAGGGTCGGGTTCACGTGAGACCAGCCTGTTTTCGTGAGACCCGTGAGACCAGCATTTTACATGTAAA
>NC_037531.1:18732412-18748292 GCF_001531365.2 Cynara cardunculus var. scolymus | reverse complement strand
TAATAATTAAGTATTCTGTTAGAACTCAATGATTATACTAATTATATTTTAGATTTTTTATATTTAAAGTAAGATGTTTATCATGTATTTGATTATGTTTATCTGCAGTTAGTTATACGAATTCAGATATTGAGTTTTAATAAGTTGTACTTCCGCATAATCTACTTGTAATCTTGAGTTTTGAGTAACATGCATTAATAAACAGTACTTTATGCATAAAAAATGATTTTTAAGAGTTTTTGTCAAATGCTTTATATTATAGTATAGATAATGTTTCTGTTAGAACTTAATGATTATCCTAATTATATTTTAAATTTTTTAAATTTAAAATGAGATGTTTATTCTGTGTTTGATTATGTTTATCTGCAGTTAGTTATACGAATTCAAAAATAGAGCTTTAATAAGTTGTACTTACGCACAATTTACTTGTAATCTTAAATTTTAAGTACTATGCACAAATTAACAGTACTTCATGCATAAAAATTAATTTTTAAGAATTTTTGTCAAATACTTTATAATAACATTTCAATTTAAATGCAAGAGAGGTAGTATACCAGTTATTGGTGGAGGTATCGGGGGTGTTCCAGGGCCTCTGACCCCACATGTGGCTAGCCGAGGTTACAAGGAAGGTGAAGTGATTTATCACCAATTCTCGCATGCCCTACATCACAAATCCATAATCAATTAATGATTATCATGCATATATTATTACCTTTTACGATAAATTGAATCCTAGAAAATCTCGGATACAATACTTGATGTCACTTTAGGTTTTTAAGATCAGTTTTATAATAAGTTGTTAAAACAAAGTTATTTATACGATCTAATAAGTTTTATCGAGAAGTTTAGCAGCCTAATAGATGCAAAAAGTAAATCGACTTGTTATACTTTTGTGAACTGAGTATATGTGAAACAAACACATTGTGAGACAAAAATATGTTCATTAATATTCTAAATCCTAGTCTTAGATAAAAAAAAATTCATATGAGGCCTCATCAATGAAAACCCAGTAATTTATGATAATCGGAAGATCCAATTTGAACCACTCATCTAAAAAATGTATCATAGCGTGTATTCATGTTGGACTCAAGATGAGAGAAGAAATGGGAGAGATAAAATATTGAAGGTAGAGGAAAGATAAAAAAAATTAATTTACCTAAAATGCTATTTTTAAAAAAAAATTTAAGTCAAAATTATTAATTTTCTAATTTAACATTTGATTTGTGGATGAAATATCTTGCGAGTTCTCCTTTGAATAACTCCATATAAGTACACTCTCATCATTTCTATAAATATATCAATTAATTGGATTGCAAGGGTTGTACAAATACATAAGGTTGTAAAATAAATATACCCTATATATGTGTATATATATATATATATATATGTGTGTGTGTGAAGGTTCAAACGAAAACACCTCTATTTTATGAGAACACAAAAACACCCTTATCACATTTGATAATATTATATTCTGAAAAGCATTGAAGATCCTAAATAACACATGGGATTAGTTATATACCATTCCCCATGCCAAGTAGGGGAAGCCTCCATGGAGATATAGTAGGGATGCAAGTGCAACCGTATGCCAAGTATACGTGTCATGAAGAAACCGATAGAACCACTGCGCCTTTAACTCGGCTACGTTCGAGTATCCTCCACTTCTTGATTCTCCACACTAATTCATTTCATCAATTTCCAAATCAAAGATTACCCACTAATTACAGATGCATATATATATATATATATATATATATATATTATAGAGATGGTAAAATGAATCACCTTTGCAGCAATATACTGGTTGTGACAAAACCAACCCATATGACTGAACCAGAAACCTTCCATTGGGGTATGAGGGTCCTTTTCTGTATCAGCATACTTATGATGGTTCTTGTGGACGCTAACCCAAAATATTGGATCTTTCTGCATGCATTTGTAAATATGACCAATAAACAATTCGCTAGCAGAAAACACGATTAAATGCTATGCTGCAAATGTATGTCAATGTTATAAAATGATTAACGGAACCCACCTGGCCACCATGAACACCACAATACACGATGAAATACTCGAGCCATTTGGGGATCTTGAAACTCCGATGAGTAAGTAGTCTATGATAACCTAGGGTAACACCGAGTCCGGCCAAGATACCCAACACTAGAGTCACCCAAAATGCACCCCAATCGAACACGAATGGTGCACAACAACCCAACACATGCTTCACGATGATCAGACAAAGGTTGGTTATGTCTGCTGAATCCCATTTCCGGAACCAAAACCCTCTCTTCCGCATCTTCTCCAGCTCCAGTATTGGTGTGGACTCGGGTGGTGCCATAGTTACATAATTTGGCATTTTGTTATAAAGCAGGGTGACCTTTGTTGATGGGATTGGAACTTGGGTGTTTCTTCAGTGGTCGGAAAATAAATGGTTGATCCTCCGTTTATGGCTGTTGGTCACAGGAAAGCAGGGATAATTAGCAACATGGCTGTAGCTAGCGACTTAGATGGAGGGGGGATGTGGGCATTATTTATGCGAATTTGTAATTTGATACATATGTTTAAGGTTCTAATTATGTTGGGTCCACTTTGTATCATCCATCGTTCAAGATTATGTTCTCGTTACGTTTCAGGTTCCAATTACGTCAAGTGGGGGCTTTAACAACAAAATTAATTGAAAAGTTTGGATTTAATTACATTTCTAGTTTTAACATGATTTACATGTCTAATGTTGAATCTTTCGTCTTGATCATGGTCCCAATGATTAATACCATTAACCAGGGACGGCCCTGGCCACGTGCAGCCAGTGGGGTCGCACAGGACATCAAAGCCTAAAAGGGCATCAAGTTGTCATTTATTACTAGTTTTGGGTTTAATAATTTGGTAATTGAACAACTGAGCTTTAACTATAAAAACATGTCCAAGACCTAGTAGTGATGAATAATGAATGCACATCGTTGGAAAAAGTTGGAAAAGTTTTTGTTTGTATGAATTAATTTTTTTGTATAAGTTGGAAAAGTTTTTGTTTGATAGAGTTTTTTCACAAACGTAAGGAGCTTTTTTTTAGTTGAAAGGGACATGTTTGGAAAAAAAAAATTTGGCTTTCTATATAAAGCTCCTCCTAAAAGCTTATTGGATAAGTCACTTTCTAGCTATATCATTAAGCCACTACGAAACAGTCATGCATAGTTGAGCGAATAAGCTGTTAGATCCATTAAACTTATTAAGATGCTAACAGATAGGCCCTTAGCCTTTAGTCATTAGACCTGTAACTTTTGAGTTTTTTTACTTTTTGCATACTATGACAATAACTTAGATGTAATTTACTATTTTAGTTTAAAACTAATTATGGTTTTTCTTGTCTTTTAAGTCCCATATATTAAAATAAAGTTTTTATTTTGCTAATTTTAATTTGGAAAAGGTAAAACTGGAAAAGAAGGAAGCATGATCTTAATCCAGGATTTATCATTTATATTTTGTATTCGGGGTTTTGGTTTTTATGTTCTTCTCATTGTATTTTTTTATTATTATAATTAATAAAAATCAACATGATGATGAGATACTTTGTTTGAATAGGTTCTAAATTCTTTAAAAAATCGCATGTTTCGTTGTTTCATTGACTTAAAAAATAGGATTAGGGGCATATTTTATTATTTTCGCACAGGGCATCAAAAATCTTAGGACCGGCCCTGCCATTAACATGAATATCTTAACTCAGTTACATTAGGGATTATTTTATTTTTTTGGTCTATTTTTTATCTTTTTCTTATTTAAAAGAGTAAAAACTATATAAATTGTTTGTGACGATAAATCAACTTTATCGATGACAAAAGTTGTTGCTAAAACCCCTATTTTTTGAGGTACGTCATTGCTTCATGAAATAAAAACGAAAACCGTTGTGTTCCTCATATATACAGAGTATAAAAAGCCGAGAATAAAGTCAATGTTATAAAGTTAAAAGAACTGTTCTTACGATGAATTTCTTAATTCCACACTTCAATAGTGTGTTCTATAAGAATCCGTTGTTGTATGGACACGAGTTGCTCAGAATATTAATCTTAGTATAATGAATATCAAAGWTTACTTGGATGGAATCATCGTACTTACGTAATACAATTTGCTTATAGTTTGTTCATATGAAATTATGGGATCATTTGATTCATTTTAAAGAATGAAAATGATAGGAAATTTATTGAAACACATATTTTCAGTAAATTGTTTTATATTGTTTTGTTTTCTATCCAATATCGTTGTTTAGAAACATTACAACAAAATTGGGTTTATAAAACGTCTCCAATCTCTAAGCATTCCAATAGACTGTTTTATAGGACTTATATTATATGATTAAAATATAAAGCGTCATATCTAAAATCGTGGTAATGAGTTTATATGACGCTTTGTGTGTCTTAACAAGTTTTTTAGGATATTTTTAATATAAAGCTTCACATTAACAACTTTATAGGACACTTTTGAGAAAATGTCCTATAAACTCAATTTTTTATAGAACGGTTTTTCAAATAGTGTCCTATAAAGTTGCTAATGGGACGTTTTATATTAAAAGTGTCCTAAAAACCTTATTACGATGTCAAAAAGCGTCATATAAACTTATTACAACATCTTTAGATAGAACACTTTGTTTTTTGGTCTTATAATAAAGACTTTGTTTTTTGGTCTTATAAACTAAGTCCTATAACTAGATCTATTAGGACGCTTATAAATTGGGAGCATCCTATAAACCCGAAATCCCTCCTCTGCATTTTGCTCCACTTTTTTCTCCCCCACCACAAGACCCACTTGCCTTTTGCAATCACCCGAATCGAACCAACACTTTCTGAAATCAAACCTTCTGCAACCGAATTGAACCAGACCTTCTGAAATCGTCTTTTTCATGATGTTGACGAAAAGAGACACTGACAAAGACAAAGAAGAGATAATGACAAGTTAAATTTTATATTTTTCTGATTTGAAGAAGAATGGTTTTTTACCTCCATAAAATATAGTGATTAATTACATTAACTACAACCAAATCCTATTAATCATTTCATGCACATTATTTGTCTGAGCTTTTGACTGATCAATATATTTGTTAACTTATCGGTCCATTTGATATTCAAAAATTGTAGTAATAAATGGAGAAATAGAGAATGTTGGAATGAACCAGAAAAGTTAATTTCAATTGAGCTAGATATAAGCGTTGGCTAGGTAAGTGTCCTGTAGTAGTATAAGGAGTAAGTCAAATAATGTTGAAATAATGTTACAAGCCCACAATATTTTCTCTCTCCTTCCAACATCAGATACAAAATTTTTTGTTGGGTTTATTTTGGTTCTAACAATTCATAACGTAATTGGGGGTGCTTTTGTTTACTTCATTTGGTAGCGATACAACATCTGAACCTTTTGTGGTACCAGATATATACACTAGTAGTGATCAGTTGAGTTCTGCATTTGAAGAAGTTTGCTTGAGGCTAATAACATCATCTTTATGGCATCCGTCCGTCTTACAAGCAGTAGAAAAAACCTGAAAACTCCTAAACAAAAATGACTAAAACGAAGAGCTTGAAGAGAGATCAAATGGGAAAGACTATTGAAGAACGGAAGATGGAAGGGAGTTTCGAACCACTTTTTATTATGTCATTGTCATATTTTTCTTGTCACATTATTGACACATCAATAAAATAAGAATCTTAATGAAACTGCATAATGAAGGTTCTTACAAAAACCACTTTCCATTCTTTTTTCAAAATGTAGTTTTATTAATAGATTATTATATAGATTAAATATATATTATAAAGTTATAAAAATTCAAATATAATTTATTAAATTTTATTTTTCTATATTAATTTTTGTGTTAGTTTATATAGTTTGTTAACATATTTGAAAAGAATTACAAAATCTATATTAATTTTATAGTAATATAGATCATTCGTAATTTCGATTCGATCAAATATGTTCAACATGGTATATTTTTTGAAAATAGTAAATATAGTTTACAATTATTAATTTATGATTTATAAATTAATTATAATTATATAATTGTTTATATATATATATATATGTGTGTGTGTGTGTGAGAGAAAAATAATCCAAAGCATAATCATATAATTATATAATTAAAAATTAAAATTATTAATGCGAGAACTTAAAACCTAAAACCTAAACCCCTAAAACTTAGGGGTGGCAAAAAAACGACCCAATCCATTAACCCAACCCAGAATTAGCAAGTTGGATTGAAATTTTCAACTCATTTAAATAAATGGGTCAACCCGTCTAACCCATTTAAATAAATGGGTTAGGTTTGGTTGAATTTTTTGACTTGTTTTCAACCCGTTTCAATCTACTTAGAATATTATATAAATTTATTTTATTCTTAATATTATATATATTATATTAATTTTTTATTTTCTATTTTGTTTCTTCTTAAATAAATTGGCCCAAGTTTCAGTATCACAACTCACGAGTTAAACGATGCTTCGATTTTCAATCCTTCATACAATATCAGTAATTCAGTATCATGAGTCTCGCGTCTTCAATTCTCCATCTTCTTTAGTCGATTTTATCAATCTTCGCCCCTTCTTTTGAGTTCTACCTTCTCCAATCAAAGATTTCAGTTGGTTTCAGTTTTCGATTGAGGTTGAGGAGTTGAGGCTTGAGCGATAGCAGAGTCATTCACCATTGCGGAGCTAAAATAAAGAATCTTCCGTCTTCCACTTGTGTTTTGTTGATAGAATCAAACAGTTTCCAACTTGTAATTTAATTTATTTACGTAGTACAAATGAAATCACATTCTGAGGCGCTATGTGGAGCAATCATGACAGAGAAGATAGAAGATCAAGAAAAAAGTAATACCGAGAGTAAAATTGGGGTTGATGAAAGTGGAAGTCGAGTTACTTAGAATTTAAAAAATTTCAACTTATTTTGAACAATATATTTGTTGTGGTTGTGTTTTATTCAAACTTTGAACAATTTGGTTGTATTTGTGGTTGTGTTATGTTTTATTCAAAAAAAGTTAAATAGTCTAGTTCTTTTTTTATTTAAAATTTTAAAATTAAATGGGTCAACCCAGGTTCAACTCATTTATTTAACAGGTTGGATTAAGAATATCGTAAACAGGTCAACTCACTGTCAACCCATTTAAGTAACATGTTGGGTTGAAAAATCTCAACCCATTTAATTAAATGGGTTGGGTCTTCGTTTTTAAGAGATAACCTTACGATTTTTATACGGTTTAAATAAATATTAGACTAAAATATAAATTTTGTTCATTGACTGTATAATAATTTACAGTTTTAGTAAAAAAAAAATCGTAGTCTTTGTAAAAATTGCCAATTTTTAACATTTAAATTCTAAATCTCACGTTATTAATGAATTCTCGTTAAAACAAGTTGTGGGCATAACATGTGAATTCTTTTATTTTTTGGAAGGCCAATGAATTTATTATAGCAAAAAGATATAACAGAGAGACAAAACTTTTCTGTAAAGTACAGAAACAAGAAATGAGACAGTACCAGAACACAAGCCAATTACAGACTAAACCATAACGTATCCAACTTCTTATCTTCAACAAAGTTCTATCGTTCAAGATTTAAGCTAAAATCAGATAAATCCACAATATCAAATTAAAAACATAGAATCAGTATTAACCGAAAATCAAATATGAGCATAATATAGTTTCAACAAAAGAGGGTGCACAACTTAGGGAGCGTTTGGTTGGGGGTAATTAAGGGGTAGGGGATGAGGATGGAAATGATTGATGACAGTGTTTGGTTCAAGTATGGTCGAGATTCAAATATAAAACCAAAATGTTTATGATCATTTAACACGTTTAATGTCACAGAACATAAATAGAACATAGTAACTTACTATGCATGACGTATTTTTATTGCATTTATGAATGAATACTGTCAAAATCTCATTGTTTCGTACGAGTATTTGAATTTGGAAGAAAGATGGTGCAAGTGGATGTGAAGATAATATTGTAGCGTGTGTATGAACAAGAAAGATTGTAATATAATCCCCTATCGTAAATGTATAATGGTCTGATTTGTTCATATGAAATTAAGGGATCATTTGATTCATTCTAAGGAATGAAAATCGTAGGAAATGGAAACACATGTTTTCAGTAAATTGTTTTATATTGTTTTGTTTTGTTTTCGTTCCAATATCATTGTTTAGAAATACTACAACAAATTTGGGTTATAGGACGTTCTCAATCTCTAAGCATCTTAATAGACCGCTTTATAGGACTTGCATTATAAGAGCAAAATATAAAATGTTCTATCAAAAAAGGTTGTAATAAGTTTATATGACGCTTTTAGGCGTCTTAACAAGTTTTTATGACATTTTTAATATAAAGGGTCGCATTAGCACCTTTATAGGGCACTTTTGAGAAAGTGTCCTATAAACTCAATTTTTATAGGACACTTGTTTTTATAGAACAATTTTTCAAATAGTGTCCTATAAAGTTGCTAATAGAACACTTTTATACAAAAGCGTCCTAAAAAACTTATTACGGCGTTAAAAAACGTCATATAAACTTATTACAACGCTTTTAGATAGGATACTCTATTTTTTGGTCATATAAAGAGATCTATCAGGACGCTTAGAAATTGGGAGCGTCCTATAAACCCGATTTCCCTCCTCTGCATTTTGCTCCACTTTTTTCTCCCCCGCCACAAGACCCACATCCCTTTTGCAATCACCCGAATCGAACCAACACAATCTGAAATCAAACCTTCTGCAACTGAATTGAACCGGACCTTCTGAAGTCGTCTTTCTCATGATGTTGACGAAAAGAGACACTGACAAAGACAAGTAAAATAGTTTGAAGAAGAACGCTTTTTTACCTCCATATAATCAATGATTATCAATTACATTTCTTCCTACCTTGTAAAATCTCTTACCAAATGCCCCCAAAATTTCTTCACTATTAAATTTGTCATTACAAGAAATATTAAATGTTGTGCACTCCAAGTACTAAGGCTATAACAATTGACACTGGAACAGCAAGCCTACATACATGACATGCCAACTAATGCATTATTTGCATCTTATCTTCTTTTAGAGATTGTTTGGCAGTTGCGGAATGGTATGATACACAATAATTAAGTGATCAAAATGATTAAGCGACTCTCATGATATAGTGCAAAATGAAATGTAATTGTTTAGTAATTGTTTACAATGAAATTAGGGCGCTGAATGGTTAAGGGAGACAAATGATTCATAATAATTCAGAGGGTTTTAAAACCATTAAGAGACAAATATTTTTTTCTAAACAACATTCAACTTTTAACGATTCAGAGGTTACCTCTTAATAGAACTCTTAAGAGATAAACGAACAAACAATCCTTTAAATTATTTAAAAATATAGAAAATTGTTTTTTTTAATATTACATTCAACTTAAACTTCTTTATTTTATAGATTTCAATATTGATTATATAAAATATTATTTCTGTCTCTCAAACATTTAATTTCAAGGTTTTTTATCGACAGTAATATAATAAAAATATTTCAGTAAATTGATTTGATATGTACAAGGTTTTTATGTCATGTTCACATTTTAATTACAAGGGTATTTCAGTAAATTGATTTGATATGTAACTCCCAAACAATTAATGGGGAGTTACAAATCATCAAATCCTAAAAAATATGCATTTATAATATTAATATTTTTATTTTTTTTAATCTTGATCTTCCATGTTTATTCTTTTATCAGTTTTTAATTCGCATAGAAAACACGGTAGTAAATTTTTTTGGTATCAATCAAGCTAATATGGATAAACGCAATGGAATATAAATCGACATAGTGAGAAGATTAAAATGGTTTATGATGACAATCGGAGTTCGAGGTCGGAAATTGAAGAAATTAACCAAAGCGAATGTCTTGGTAATAGATTTTTATTTTTTTTAGATTCGTTTTAATCTAAATTATGTTCATTACGATGTGTTGTGTTTTTTATAATACATCTTGTATTGATAACTTTTTTTTATTACTAAAATACGTACCTAATTCACATGTTCAAATGGAAGTACATGCACGACCCATTTCCATATTGTCATATTACCGACTTTTATGAATCATGAACCATTGTGTTCATGTTACGTCTATCATATGAACACAAGTGTTATTTTTTAAGCTTGATACCAAATCTTTATATTTGTGTAAGTGTTTGCACCCGATGTTCATAGCGTTGGGGTTATGTGTTCATAAATTTTATACGATATGAACAAGGGGTGAACAACCATATAAGATCAGAAACATATATGAACAAGGGGTGAACCTTAAACGGTGTGGATGCAATGCATGTATAAAACTCCAATTGACAAAGGATCGCTCCTGAATGTGTTTATAATAAAGAAACTATTGTTCACAAGCTGTTCATATCGTGTTCATACCTGTTTATTTATTTATTTCCTTTCGTATAACAGTTTTTCTTATTATGTTCATATTGTGTTCATAAATGCTATGCAATCCAAGTTCATCGTATTTGACACAATGGTTCATATATATATATATATATATATATATATATATATATAGTTGTGTTCATATGGTTCTTACATTAACAAAAATAAATTAACAAAAAAATAATAGAATTTTTTATATTGTAACTCCCAATTAATTAATGATATGGGAGTTACATAATTTTTTTTTACCTAAATACCCTTTTCAACTTTGTTCACTTATATTTATGAAATTTTAAATTAAAAAAATAAGTTTTTATCATGATTAATCACAACCGTTTATTGAAAGATTGAATGGTCAAGATCGGTTAACAAAGTTAACACAAAAACTTTGGTTAACATTTGAAACTGACTATATATATATATATATATATATATATATATTCAAATAATATGTGCTAATAAAATATTTTATTGAATTTTAATAAACAAAAATCTAAATCATTTGAAGTATGTATGTAAAAAATAATTACAATAGTTAATATGACACAATTAAAAGTATGCACAAACATATGTGCTTATTGAAACAATTGCAATTCCAATCATGGTGGCTAAATCGTAAAAAACAATAACTCTGATGTTAAAAATACAGACTTACGATCAGGGGTTGATCTGACACGTTGAAAACATTTATCTAATATGCTATTTATTTAAAGAACCAGTATTAATTTTTTTTTCACAATTACTGAGGTTTAGATATATAAACGATTCGTATAAAATAAAGTTTGCGTCCTTTTATTGACAAAATAGAAGATATCATAAAGGAGAGTTAGAATTGTATGCACAAAAGTATCGGCCCCCCTTTTTTCTCTACATTCAACCCTCGTGCAATGGATTAGTGTGCAGTGTGCAGTGTGCAGTTATACAGGAGATCTTAAAGTCAAGGCTTTTATTGAATCTAAGGGTTGTTTGTTTACCTCTTAATAGTTCAATTAATAGATAGTCTTTGAATTATTAAGAGATGAATCTTGTTTGGCAAAAAAATATGTCCCTTAATGGTTGTAAAACCTTTTGAATGATTTTGTATCTTGAGTCTCCCTTAACTATTAAGTGCTCTAATTTCAACGTAAACAATTACCAAATAATAATATTTCATTTTGCATTATATCGCGAGAGCCTTTTAATCATTCTGATCACTTAATCATTATGCACCAAACAATTCAACAACTGTCAAACAACCCGTAAGTTGGGTAACATAAAGAGTTTTATTGAATCTAAGCTGGGTAGCATTAAAAAAAATTATCCATATATTCTTAACATTAAATTCTTAGATAGTGAAGAACCTAATACTAATATAGATTGTAATTGGTCTAAAAGATTTATAAAGTTAACACAATAATTTGGGTTAAAATTTGAACTAATCTCTCTCTCTCTCTCTCCCTCTCTTTCTTTCTCTCTCTCTCTACATATATATATATATACTATATTATAAAGCATTTGACAAAACTCTTAAAAATTATTTTTTATACATAAAATACTGTTTATTAATGCATGTTACTTAAAACTTAAGATTACAAGTAAATTGTGTGTAAATACCTCATTAAAACTCCATATCTGAATTCGTGTAACTAATTGCAGATAAACATAATCAAATACATGATAAACATCTTATTTTAAATATAAAAAATCTAAAATATAATTAGGATAATCATTGAGTTCTAACATAATATGTATCCCAATACACAACATAAATCTATTTGATGTTAACAAGACAAATACCTATAAATTTCTCCGGCAACCTTTGTACCATTACATTATTGTCATTTAAAAAAGTAGTTGTAAAGATTTGGTTTGCAAAGATAGTATAATAACTCTAGTGGGACATGGTTAAATGGGAACCATAAAAAAAATTAAGAACGGTTTAAATTTGTGTTGTTTGACATCGTGAAACAATGCAGTGTTGTTTCATATTGAAACTACACTGTATTTTCACATATATTTTTATTCACGATGTCAAACAACATATGATTATTAGCTATTAGTTCTTAACTTTATTTATTGGAAATTGAATGGAAATGAGAGTTAGTTTTGTATTGAATTATGGATCCAAAAGTATAAAATCGTATTAAAGAAATGATTAAAACCAAGGCCGGCCAAAGTGTTAGGGCCGTTCTTCCACTTATTTCTATTATGTAATTAATCTAACATTTATACTCAATGATGATTGTTATTATTTGTTTTTTTTTTAATTTAATAAATTGTACGATTACGTCAATTATTTGATTTCTTGGTACTGTGTCAATGACAGTCTGGATGACTGGACCGTGTCTCGATTCTAATATGGATGGTTATCCGAAAAGACCAACTAAGCATCGTTGGCTTGTAGGTAAATTTGTTGAAAACTCTTTTGAAGTTTATTATTTAGTTTATATGGTGGATCGAGTTATTTTGTTACTCACGACACTACTAAAAAAGGATTTTTTTTTTTTTTATGGATTTTTTGCCCGAAAATTTATCGACTGATTTCCTGTGTATACTAAAAAACTCAATTTTCGTTGACTTTTCCTATTGATTTTTAAAAAATAAAAAGTTAATTCAATTAATTTTTCAGGGATTTGCGGTGGATTTCCGATGATTTATTTATTATTTTTAAAAATCCATCATGGTCTTTTTTTTAAATGATTTAATTAATTAAAATTTGATTGGATTTATGGTGGATTTTAATTAAATAAAATCCAAAACAAATTTTTATTACATAAATTTTTTTTAAAAATTTCTTACAGATGAGTGACGGATCTCCAATGTGTCACAAATGCGCCACTGACTTTAAAAATTAATTAATTTTATTGTTTAAAAAAATAAAGAAAATCTCCAAGGTGGAATTGTTGCGGATTTTAATTAATTACGAATTTTAATTAATTAAATAATTAAATAAAATTCGCTACAAATCTATCAAAAAAAATTGTTAATTGAAAATCATTTTTTTATTTTAAAAAAAATTATTTTTACAACTTCCGGTGAATTAGTGGTGATCTCTAATCTGCCACTAATTTAAATTTTTAGACAATTTTTCGGTGGATTAGTGGTAGATTGGAGGATGGAAATTCGCCACTAATTTTAAAATTTAATTTTTTATTTTTATTATTTAGTTATTTTTTATATATATCCTTATATACGTTTCTCATTTTGTTAACATATTTCGTATATATATATATATATATATATATTTATATNACCTGAGGTCACAGGCCACGTCCTGCACACCCTTTTGTGGAACATGTGATTTTGCACATGATTTGGCCATTTTCTTGTTCTCTTATTTAGTTTTTGTTTTGGTCTGAACCTCCCTCTATATAAATGTGTGTGTGTGTGTTTATATATATGTAATATACTTACATACACACTACATAAGTGTTTATATATATATATATATATATATATATATATATAGAGAGAGAGAGAGAGAGAGGGGGGGAGAAGGGTTCACACGAAAATATTTTCATTTTATGAGAACGTAAGAACATCTTTAACCATAGACAATTACATGTGATACTATATTCCATTATACATGATACAAATGTGATACTAAATTAAAGACACATATGACTATTGATATGATCTAGGTTGTAGGCCAAGTCACCATAAGAACACCAATCCCCTCACGTGTATTATCACATGTGATAAGAGTGTTATAGATGTGATACTATAATTCATCACATGTAATACTAAATCATAGACACAGACGACCTTTGGCGCGACCTAAGTCGCAGAACACGTCGTCAACACACCATCAAGTCCCTTCACGTCTATTATCACATGTGATAAGGGTGTTCTTATATATATATATATATATATATATATATATATATATATATAAAGGATAAGGATATGTGAGAAGGGAAGTTACAGTGAGAAACGTGAGAAAAGATCCGAACTCTTGATCACTTTTAAGTTCATGCTCACCCATGAATTGTGCTTTAAAAAAAATTGATCTGGTGCATCTTAGTGCATACGCCTCATTAGTGTTGACATTCATTAAATTGATCCAAGAGTGGAGATCTCTTATTAAGCTTCTTATGATAACTTTTTCTTTTACCAGAATCCAACCTTATATACACATGTGTATATTTCAATATGTATTAATAGGCTTTAATAACTAATAAAATGTTTTATTGCGCTTCATGAATATATTTGAGAAATTTAAAATGTATGCCAATATATTGGATTTTATTTAAATTTAAAAAAACTAATTGAAGGATTATATAAATGTTTCAACAAGCGTAGAAAACATTTTTTTGTGTTTTAAGAAGTTTTTTTTATAGCATTTTTAAAATACAGTATCCTATTAACTAATTTATGACATTATTGAGATATGTTTTATAAACACATATTTTCAAATAGTTCATATAAAATATGTAATATGATACTTTATTCTGAAAATGTCATATAATATTGTTAAAACAAAGTTATTTATACGAGTATATGTGAAACAAACATATTGTAAGACAAAAATATGTTCATTGATATTCTAAATCCTAGTCTTAGATAAAAAAAATTCATATTAGGCCTCGTCAATGAAAACCCAGTGATTTATGATAATCGTGACATCCAATTTAAACCACTCATCTAAAAGGTGTATCATAGTGTGTATTCATGTTGGGGAGATGGGAGAAGAAATGGGAGAGAGAAAATATTGAAGGTAGAGGAAAGATATAAAAAAATTAATTTACCTAAAATGCTATTTTTTTTTTAAAAAAAATTAAGTCAAAATTATCAAAATTATTAATTTTCTAATTTAACCTTTGATTTGTGGTTGAGATATCTTACGAGTTCTCCTTTGAATAACTCCATATAATATATATATATATATATATGTGTGTGTGTGTGTGTGTGTGTGTGTGTGTGGAGGTTCAAACGAGACATCTTTATTTTATGAGAACGCGAGAACACCTTTATCACATATGATAATATTATATTCTGAAAACCATTGAACATCCTAAATAACACATGGGATTAGTTATATACCATTCCCCATGCCAAGTAGGGAAAGCCTCCCTGGAGATAAAGTAGGGATGCAAGTGCAACCATATGCCAATTAGACGTGTCATGAAGAAACCGATAGAACCACTGTGCCTTTAACTTGGCTACGTTCGAGTATTCTCCACTTCTTGATTCTCCACACTAATTCATTTCATCAATTTCCAAATCAAAGATTGCCCACTAATTACAGATGCATATATCATTCTGATTATATATATAGAGGAGCGTTCAAATGAAAACTTAACCCATTTGTGTAAACCGTGTAAACCAATCTCATCCGTCCATTTTCTTGATCAATGGCCTAGATTATATTATTTTATTTTAGGAAATTAAAAATTAAAAAATAATTAATATTCATTTTATTTAAGAAAAAAGGGTAGAATCGGTATTCATATCAAAAGCCCTCGTTTCCTATTTCCAAATACTCTCATTGTATTTTAG
>NC_037531.1:18726661-18731029 GCF_001531365.2 Cynara cardunculus var. scolymus | reverse complement strand
TATATATATATATATATATATATATATATTATAGAGATGGTAAAATTTATCACCTTTGCAGCAATATACTGGTTGTGACAAAACCAACCCATATGACTGAACCAGAAACCTTCCATTGGGGTATGAGGGTCCTTTTCTGTATCAGCATACTTATGATGCTTCTTATGACCAATAAACCATTCGCTAGCAGAAAACACGATTAAATGCTATGCTGCAAATGTATGTCCATGTTATAAAATGATTAACGGAACCCACCTGGCCACCATGAACACCACAATACACGATGAAATACTCGAGCCATTTAGGGATCTTGAAACTCCGATGAGAAGTAGTCTATGATAACCTAGGGTAACACCGAGTCCGGTGAAGATACCCAACACAAGAGCCACCCAAAATGCACCCCAATCGAACACGAATGGCGCACAACAACCCAACACATGCTTCACGATGATCAGACAAAGGTTGGTTATGTCTGCTGAATCCCATTTCCGGAACCAAAACCCTCTCTTCCGCATCTTCTCCAGCTCCAGTATTGGTGTGGACTCGGGTGGTGCCATAGTTACATAATTTGGCATTTTGTTATAAAGCAGGGTGACCTTTGTTGATGGGATTGGAACTTGGGTGTTTCTTCGATGGCTGCAGTGTTTATGTGTGTATGTTTGTATGTGCTTTTTAAAGAATTCCTACCTTTTCTTAAACCATTTGTTGCTTCTTTTATTTGTCACTTGTCTTCATGTGATACATCTTCATTGAAAAGTACTGAAACTTAACATACATTCACATAAGAAAATGAAGTTGCACATGTCTTCACCAAATTTCACATGTCTATTTCACCACGAAAAATTCTAAAACATCACATACATTTCACGAAAACCGATTAGGTCAATGACCGGATATGGAATAGCAAAAGGTCAAAGTGTCCATCTTTTATAAAGATGGGTGCAATCAACTTTGTCGGATCAAAAAAGATAGACGACAATGAAGGTATTCTCTCGAATAAATGTCTTATCGAAACTCAGCTTTGTTATACATTATATTTGTTTACCATATCATATATATTTTGATTTATGTGTAAAAAAGTTATAGTGTTTCGATTTACTTGTAAAAAGGTTGTATAGAAAAACAATTAATGTACGTGTATTGATGATTTATGAAGAAAAATATAAATATGAACTTTACTAAAAAAAACTATATCCAAATGATCATTAAATTAGTTTTAAATACCTGTTATTTGAGACCAACAAAACTAACTGTAGATCCAACTGTGGCATAAAAAATGATATGGAGGGTTGTTTGTTGATTTGGAAGTGCATCAGCGATGGTTCTTTAACGATGATATATTTCAGCAAGAAGCTAAAGCGATGATATGTTGTCTCTATAAATTGTTTGTGATGATAAATCAACTTTATCGATGACAAAAGTTGTTGCTAAAACCCCTATTTTTTTGTGGTACGTCATTGCTTCATGAAATAAAAACGAAAACCGTTGTGTTCCTCATATATACAGAGTATAAAAAGCCGAGAATAAAGTCAATGTTATAAAGTTAAAAGAACTGTTCTTGCGTTGAATTTCTTAATTCCACACTTCAATAGTGTGTTTCATAAGAATCCTTTGTTGTATGGACACGAGTTGCTCAAAATATTAATCTTAGTATAATGAATATCAAAGTTTACTTGGATGGAATCATCGTACTTACGTAATACAATTTGCTAGTAGTTTGTTCATATGAAATTAAGGGATCATTTGATTCATTTTAAAGAATGAAAATGATAGGAAATTTATTGAAACACATATTTTCAGTAAATTGTTTTATATTGTTTTGTTTTCTATCCAATATCGTCGTTTAGAAACACTACAACAAAATTGGGTTTATAAAACATCTCCAATCTCTAAGCATTCCAATAGACCGCTTTATAGGACTTATATTATATGATTAAAATATAAAGCGTCCTATCTAAAATCGTGGTAATGAGTTTATATGACGCTTTGTGTGTCATAACAAGTTTTTTTGGATATTTTTAATATAAAGCTTCACATTAACAACTTTATAGGACACTTTTGAGAAAATGTCTTATAAACTCAATTTTTTATAGAACGGTTTTTCAAATAGTGTCCTATAAAGTTGCTAATGGGACGTTTTATATTAAAAGTGTCCTAAAAACCTTATTACGATGTCAAAAAGCGTCATATAAACTTATTACAACATCTTTAGATAGAACACTTTGTTTTTTGGTCTTATAATAAAGACTTTGTTTTTTGGTCTTATAAACTAAGTCCTATAACTAGATCTATTAGGACGCTTATAAATTGGGAGCATCCTATAAACCCGAAATCCCTCCTCTGCATTTTGCTCCACTTTTTTCTCCCCCACCACAAGACCCACTTGCCTTTTGCAATCACCCGAATCGAACCAACACTTTCTGAAATCAAACCTTCTGCAACCGAATTGAACCAGACCTTCTGAAATCGTCTTTTTCATGATGTTGACGAAAAGAGACACTGACAAAGACAAAGAAGAGATAATGACAAGTTAAATTTTATATTTTTCTGATTTGAAGAAGAATGGTTTTTTACCTCCATAAAATATAGTGATTAATTACATTAACTACAACCAAATCCTATTAATCATTTCATGCACATTATTTGTCTGAGCTTTTGACTGATCAATATATTTGTTAACTTATCGGTCCATTTGATATTCAAAAATTGTAGTAATAAATGGAGAAATAGAGAATGTTGGAATGAACCAGAAAAGTTAATTTCAATTGAGCTAGATATAAGCGTTGGCTAGGTAAGTGTCCTGTAGTAGTATAAGGAGTAAGTCAAATAATGTTGAAATAACGTTACAAGCCCACAATATTTTCTCTCTCCTTCCAACATCAGATACACAATTTTTTGTTGGGTTTATTTTGGTTCTAACAATTCATAACGTAATTGGGGGTGCTTTTGTTTACTTCATTTGGTAGCGATACAACATCTGAACCTTTTGTGGTACCACTACTAAAAAACTGGGCATTTTCGGCGGCATTTCGGCCGGAAATTTTCCGGCGGATGTTAAAAAAGTCAACTTTTGTTGACTTCCGCCGGGAAAAATAAACCGGTTATATTCCCGGCGGATTTCTTAATTAAGGGTTAATTAATCTTTAAAAATTAATTAATATTTGAAAAAAAATTAAAAAAGATTTTTCAGGCTGATTTCCGGCGGAGAATTAAAAAAAATAAATCCGCCGGAAATAGTTTTAGAAACATAAATTTTAAAAAATAAAAAAAAAAAACCCTTTTAATATTTTCCGGCGGAAATTTTTTGAAAAAATTAAAAAAAAATCTGCCGGAAAAAGTTTAAGAAAAAAAATTTTAAAAAATCTTTTAATTTTTTCCGGCGGATTTCCAGTGGAAAATTTAAAAAAAATTTAAAAAAATCCGTCGTAAATTCGCCGGAAAAAATTTAAATTTTTTTTTAAAAATCTTTTTATTTTTTCCGGCGGATTTCCGGTGGAAAATTAAAAAAAATTAAAAAGAATATATCAGCCGGAAATAGTCTTAGAAAAAAAAATTAAAAATTTTAAATATTTCCGGCGGATATCCGGCGGAAAATTTAAAAAATTTAAAAATAAAGAAAATTTAAAAAATAGAGAAAAATCATTTTTAAATTTTAAAATACATTAATGGATCGTATTGGGCCTTAACGGACCGTATTGGGTCTTAACGGACCGTATTGGACATTAATGGATCGTATTTGTTTTAACGGACCGTATTGGGCCTTAATGGATCGTATTCGATATTAATGAATCGTATTGGGCTTTAACGAACCGTATTGGGCTTTAACGAACCGTATTGAGCTTTAACGGACCGTATTGGGCCTTAATGGATCATATTTGTTTTAATGGACCGTATTGGGCCTTAATGGATCGTATTTGCTTTAATGGATCGTATTGGGGTTTAATGGATCGTATTGGGCTTTAACAGACCGTATTGGGCTTTAACAGACCGTATTGGGCTTTAACGGACCGTATTGGACATTAATGGATCATATTTGCTTTAACGGACCGTATTGGGCCTTAATGGATCGTATTGTTCATTAATGAATCGTATTGAGCTTTAATGACCGTATTAGGCTTTAATAAATCGTATTGGGCTTTAACGAATTGTATTAGGCTTTAACGGACCGTATTGGACATTAACCGACCGTATGGGACATTAATGGATCATATTTGCTCTAACGGACCGTATTGGGCCTTAATGGATCGTATTGTTCATTAATGAATCGTATTGTGATTTAATGGATCGTATTGGCCAATAACGGATCATATTGGGCTTTAACGGACCGTATTGGACATTAATGGATCGTATTTGCTTTAACGGACCGTA
>NC_037531.1:18718911-18725820 GCF_001531365.2 Cynara cardunculus var. scolymus | reverse complement strand
CGTATTGGCTTTAACGGACCGTATTGGGCTTTAACGGACCGTATTGGGCCTTAATGGATTGTATTTGTTTTAACGGACTGTATTGTGCCTTAATGGATCGCATTTGTATTAACGGACCGTATTGGGGCTTAATGGATCGTATTGGGCTTTAATGAATCATATTGGGCTTTAACAGACCGTATTTGCTTTAACGGACCATATTGGGCTTTAACCGATCGTATTCCGTATTGGGCCTTAATGGACCACATTGGGCCTTAATGGATCGTATTGCACGTTGGTGGATCGTATTGGGTTTTAATGGATCGTATATATAATAATAATGATAATAATAATTTTAGTGGTAATAACAATCAGATTTTAAAAATTAAATAAAATAATCCAAAATACCGGCGGATTACCGGCGGATTGTCCGCCGGAAAACGAAAATTTCAAAACAAATGGCGCAACCGGTTGATTTTTAAAATTTTTAAATTTTTTTGAAAACTTTCCGGCGGCAAATCTGCCGGTAATCCGCTGGTATTTTGAGTTTTTACTTTTTTAGTCTTTCCAGAAAAATAAGATATTTTAGAAATTATAAAAAATAATTTCCGGCGGAAGATCCGCCGGAATCCGCTATATATAAAAACCCATCCTTTCTCCTTTCACAGCCCCCACCATATTGTAGAAACCCTAATACGATTACGATTACTCCCCCCCCCCTCCCCCGATTACGATTACACCCGGCCGACGATTTCCCTCCGCTGCCGCTCCTCTTCCGGCCGACGATTTCCCTCCGCCGCTGCTCCTCCTCTTCCGGCCGACCATTCCAGTTTTTAAGAGATAACCTTACGATTTTTATACGGTTTAAATAAATATTAGACTAAAATATAAATTTTGTTCATTGACTGTATAATAATTTACAGTTTTAGTAAAAAAAATCGTAGTCTTTGTAAAAATTGCCAATTTTTAACATTTAAATTATAAATCTCACGTTATTAATGAATTCTCGTTAAAACAAGTTGTGGGAATAACGTGTGAATTCTTTTATTTTTTGGAAAGCCAATGAATTACAACTTTTCTGCAAGGTGCAGAAACAAGAAATGAGACAGTAAAGAACACAAGTCAGTCACAGATTAAACCATAACGTATCCAACTTCTTATCTTCAACAAAGTTTTATCGTTCAAGATTTAAGCTAAAATCAGATAAATCCACAATATCAAATTAAAAACATAGAATCGGTATTAACCGAGAATCAAATATGAGCATAGTATAGTTTCAACAAAAGAGGGTGCACAACTTAGGGAGCGTTTGGTTGGGGGGTAATTAAGGGGTAGGGCATGAGGATTGAAATGATTGATGACGGTGTTTGGTTCAAGTATATTCGATATTTAAATATAAAACCATAATGTTTATGATCAGTTAACACGTCCAATGTCACAGAACATGAATAGAACATAGCAACTTATTGTGCATGACGTATTTTCATTGCATTTCTGAATGAATACTGTCAAAATCTCATTGTTTTGTACGAGTATCTGAATTTGGAAGAAATATGGTGCAAGTGGATGTGAAGATAATATTGCAGTGTGTGTATGAATAAGAAAGATTGTAATATAATCCCCTATCGTAAATGTATAATGGTCTGGTTTGTTCATACGAAATTAAGGGATCATTTGATTCATCGTAAGGAATGAAAGTTGTAGGAAATGGAAACATATGTGTTCAGTAAATTGTTTTGTATTGTTTTGTTTTCTTTCCAATATCGCCGTTTAGAAACACTACAACATAATTGGGTTTATAGGATGTCCCTAATCTCTAAGCATCTCAATAGACCGTTTTATAGGACTTACATTATAGGAGCAAAATATAAAGTGTCCTATCAAAAGAGGTTGTAATAAGTTTATATGACGCTTTTGGACGTCTTAACAAATTATTTAGGACATTTTTAATATAAATGGTCGCATTAGCAACTTTATATAACACTTTTGAGAAAGTGTCTTATAAACTCAATTTTTTATAGGACACTTGTTTTTATAGAACAATTTTTCAAATAGTGTCATATAAAGTTGCTAATTGAACATTTTTATACAAAAGCGTCCTAAAAAACTTACTACGGCGTCAAAAAACGTCATATAAACTTATTACAACGCTTTTAGATATGAGACTATATTTTAATTGTTCATATAAAGAGATCTATCAGGACGCTTAGAAATTGGGAGCGTCCTATAAACCCAATTTCCCTCCTCTGCATTTTGTTCCACTTTTTTCTCCCCCGCCACAAGACCCACATCCCTTTTGCAATCACCCGAATCGAACCAACACAATCTGAAATCAAACCTTATGCAACTGAATTGAACCTGACCTTCTGAAGTCGTGTTTCTCATGATGTTGACGAAAAGAGACACTGACAAAGACAAGTAAAATAGTTTGACACTGACAAAGACAAGTAAAATAGTTTGAAGAAGAACACTTTTTACATGCATATAATATATATAATATAGTGATTAATTGAATTAACTACAACCAAATCCATTTAATCATTTCATCCACATATTTATCTGAACCAAACACCATCAATGATTATCAATTACATTTCCTCCTACCTTGTAAAATCTCCTACCAAATGCCCCCAAAATTTCTTCACTATTAAATTTGTCATTACAAGAAAATATTAAATGTTGTGCACTCCAAGTCCTAAGGCTATAACAATTGACACTGGAACAGCAAGCCTACATGCATGACATGCCAACTAATGCATTATTTGCATCTCTTAATTAAATTTTTTTTTTTTTGAGATTGTTTGGCAGTTGCAAAATGGTTTGGTACACAATAATTAAGTGGTCAAAATGATTAAGCGACTCTCATGATGTAGTGTAAAATGAAATGTAATTGTTTAGTAATTGTTTACAATGAAATTAGGGCGCTGAATGGTTAAGGGAAACAAATGATACAAAATAATTCAGAGGGTTTTAAAACCATTAAGAGACGGATTTTTTTTTCAAACAAGATTCAATTTTTAATGATTCATAAGTTACCTCTTAATAGAACTATTAAGAGATAAACGAACAAACAACCCTTTAAATTATTTAAAAATATAGAATTTTTTTTATTTTAATATTACATTCAACTTAAACTTCTTTATTTTATAGATTTCAATATTGATTAAATAAAATATTATTTCTGTCTCCTAAACATTTAATTTCAAGGTTTTTTATTGACAGTAATATAATAAAAATATTTGTCTCGTGATAATTACTTTTGAAGAGTTCTTTAAATTTGGAGATTTTCACACATACATACACAGTTTTTCTCTGACTTTCTCTAGTTTAGAGAAATGTTTTGGAAAATTCCTTACGAAAAATTGTGCGAATTCTCCATTTTAAAGAAATTGTTGGAGATGTTTGGTTTCCATCATTTTGTTTAATTAATAAAATGTTTGATTAAACATAAATATGATAATTGATTTGTATTATGTTATTAAATTGGTTTACTACATAATTCTTAAGATTAAAAGTTTATTTTGTTAAATATTTAATTTATGATTAAATTAAAAATTAATTTCTAAATACTTGGTTAAAAAGTTATCACCCGACAAATAGATTACATTTATCAAATTATAAATGGTTACATTATTTATCATATTATAAATTTATATATATATATATATATATATATATATATATATAGAGAGAGAGAGAGAGAGAGAGAGAGGAGTGATCATATGAAAACCGCCCTCATTTGTGTAAACCGTAAGACCAATTCTCAACCATTGGATTAGATCTACAATATGAAAATCTGAACATTCATAAACGCCACGAGACTTCTCAATAATCACAAAATTGTCACTGTGCAACTTTAGACCATTAATAGATCATTAACTTATAAAATTGATCGATGAACATAAATTGGTCTTACGAGTCTCACGAAAAACCCTTAGTCTCATGTGAACCCAATTAACCCCACCTAGTAATTTATATATAGATATATAGAGTCGGGTTCACGTGAAACCATATTGTTTTCGTGAGACACATGAGATCATTTTTTTACATTTGTAACTTCAGAGCAAAACACTTTGAAGATAAAAAAAATCCGAACCTTCATGGCAAAAAGATTGTGAAGGTTACCTAATTCACAGTGTTTTGCTGTGAAGTTTTAAGTGTAAAAAAATGGTCTTACGAGTCTCATGAAAATAGTCTGATCTCATTCGATTCAAATATATATATATATATATATATATATATATATTCAAATAATATGTGCTAATAAAATATTTTATTGAATTTTAATAAACAAAAATCTAAATCATTAGAAGTATGTATGTAAAAAATAATTACAATAGTTAATATGAGACAATTGAAAGTATGCATTAAACATATGTGCTTATTGAAACAATTGCAATTCCAATCATGATGGCTAAATCGTAAAAAACAATAACTCTGATGTTAAAAATACAGACTTACGATCAGGGGTTGATCCTCACATGTTGAAGCCATTTATCTAATATGCTATTTATTTAAAGGAGGAGCGATCAAATGAAAACCACTTTAATTTGTAAAAACCATAAAAACTATTCTCATTCATTGTTAATGTTATGAAATTTTTTCATGAAATTGTTAAGCTTGTGAAATTGTTTTATATAATATTTTTTTTTTGATTAATTTGTTTCATATGTGGTTATGAAATTGTTTCATATACTACTTAATAAAATTTTAATAAAACTGTTTCATGTATTTCTCTAAAATTAAAATAATGAAGATGATAATATCCATGATTAACACCCTCCACAATAAAAATGGTTAATCAACCTCTCATAATTACAAAAAAAATAAACAAAATGAAAAATTATGATTGGTTTAATGAGGTTTTCACGATTTTTACAAATTGAGTGGTTTTTATTTGAACCCACCCCTTATTTAAAGAATCAGTATTAATTTTTTTTCACAATTACTGAGGTTTAGATTATATAAACGATTAGTATAAAATAAAGTTTGCGTCCTTTTATTGACAAAATAGAATATATCACAAAGGAGAGTTAGAATTGTATGCACAAAAGTATTGGCCCCCCTTTTTTCTCTACATTCAACCCTCGTGCAATGGATCAGTGTGCAGTTATACAAGAGATCTTAAAGTCAAGGCTTTTATTGAATCTAAGTTGGGTAACATTAAAACAAAATTACCCATATATTCTTAACATTAAATTCTTAGATAGTGAAGAACCTAATACTAATATGAATTGTAATTCGTCTAAAAGATTTATAAAGTTAATACAATAATTTGGGTTAAAATTTGAACTAATCTCTCTCTCTCTCTTTCTTTCTTTCTTTCTCTCTCTCTCTCTCTCTCTCTCTCTCTTTCTTTCTCTCTCTCTCTCTCTCTCTATATATATATATATATATATATTATAAAGCATTTGACAAAAACTCTTAGGAATTCATTTTTTATACATAAAATACTGCTTATTAATGCATGTTACTTAAAACTTAAGATTACAAGTAAATTGTGTGTAAGTACAACTCATTAAAGCTCCATATCTGAATTCGTGTAACTAACTGCAGATAAACATAATCAAATACATGATAAACATCTTATTTTAAATATAAAAAATCTATAATATAATTAGGATAACCATTAAGTTCTAACAGAATACTTAACTATTATCTTTATGATAAATTATATTATTAAAACAAAATTAAATTATTTCATTATTAAACTTAAATTAAATTATGATAAAAAAATAATAAATTAAAGAAATTACATAAAAAATGAGAACTTTTAATAGTTGATTTGATATTAACGTCGATATATTTTTTTTTCAAATTGTTATGATATCTTCAAATTTATATTTTATTTAAAAATAAAATCATCATTGTTCTCTTAAAAACACATAAAATCGTATTATAACATCAACAGAGACAAAAAATAAAATAGAACATTAAAATCGAAATCCATCTCGCTGCATTACGCTGTTAAAACTTAATCAGGTCTAATTTTGTTTTAATTTTCATAACCCAGATATATGTCTCCCAATACTCAACATAAATCTCTTTGATGTTAACAAGACAAATACCTATAAATTTCTCCCGCAACCTTTGTACCATTACATTATTGTCATTTAAAAAAGTAGTTGTAAAGATTTGGTTTGCAAAGATAGTATAATAACTCTAGTGGGATATGGTCAAATAGGAACCATAAAAAAAGTTAAGAACGGTTTAAATTTGTGTTGTTTGACATCGTGAAACAATACAGTGTTGTTTTTATATTGAAACTACACTGTATTTTCACATATATTGTTTCACGATCTCAAACAACATATGATTATTAGTTATTAGTTCTTAACTTTTTTTTATTGGAAATTGAATGGAAATGAGAGTTAGTTTTGTATTGAATTATGGATCCACAAGTATAAAATCGTATTAAAGAAATGATTAAAACCAAGGCCGGCCTAAGTGTTAGGGCCGGTCTTCCACTTATTTCTATTATGCAATTAATCAAACATTTATACTCAATGATGATTGTTATTATTTGTTTTTTTTTTAATTTAATAAATTGTACGATTACGTCAATTATTTGATTTCTCGGTACTGTGTCAATGACAGTCTGGATGACTGGACCGTGTCTCGATTCTAATATGGATGGTTATCCGAAAAGACCAACTAAGCATCGTTGGCGTGTAGGTAAATTTGTGGAAAACTCTTTTGAAGTTTATTATTTAGTTTATACTAGAAGCGTACTCGCGCAATGCAGCGAGATACATCGTGATTTTAATATTTCATTTTATTCTTTATCTCAGTCGATGTTATAATATGACTCTATGTGATTTTAAGAAAGCGATGATGTTTTTTATTTTTGAATAAAATATATGTTTGAMTATATCATAAAAATTTGACAAAAATATATCGATATTARTATCAAATTAACTATTTGAAATT
>NC_037531.1:18697818-18716822 GCF_001531365.2 Cynara cardunculus var. scolymus | reverse complement strand
GATAGGGATGAAATCGTTTAGGGATGAACAGGTTTAAGAGTTTTAAGAGTTTTTAAGAGTTTTAACCAAATGCTTTATAAGATAGTATAGATGGTGGATCGAGTTATTTTGGTACTCACGACACTACTAAAAAAGGATTTTTTTTTTTATGGATTTTTTGCCCGAAAATTTATCGACTGATTTCCTGTGTATACTAAAAAAACTCAATTTTCGTTTACTTTTCCTATTGATTTTTAAAAAATAAAAAGTTAATTCAATTAAATTTTCAGGGATTTGTGGTGGATTTCCGATGATTTATTTATTATTTTTAAAAATCCGTCATGGTCTATTTTTTTTTAAATGATTTAATTAATTAAAATTTGATTGGATTTATGGTGGATTTTAATTAACTAAAATCCAAAACAAATTTTTATTAATTAAATTTTTTTTAAAAATTTCTTACAGATGAGTGACGGATCTCCAATGTGTCACAAAATGCGCCACTGACTTTAAAAATTAATTAATTTTATTGTTTAAAAAAATAAAGAAAATCTCCAAGGTGGAATTGTTGCGGATTTTAATTAATTACGAATTTTAATTAAATAAAATTCGCTACAAATCTATCAAAAAAATTTGTTAATTGAAAATCATTTTTTTATTTTAAAAAAATTATTTTTACAATTTCCGGTGAATTAGTGGTGATCTCTAATCTGCCACTAATTTAAAATTTTAGACAATTTTTCGGTGGATTAGTAGTAGATTGGAGGATGGAAATTCGCCAAACATTTTAAAAATTAATTTTTTATTTTTTATTATTTAGTTATTTTTTATATATATCCTTATATACGTTTCTCATTTTGTTAACATATTTCGTGTATATATATATAAGATACTTACATACACACTACATAAGTGTGTGTGTGTGTGTGTGTGTTTATATATATGTAATATACTTACATACACACTACATAAGTGTGTGTGTGTGTATGTTTATATATATATAAATATATAGAGAGAGAGAGAGAGAAGAGAGAGGGGGGTGGGGAGAAGGGTTCACACAAAAATATTTTCATTTTACAAGAACGTAAGAACATCTTTTTACCATAAACAATCACATGTGATACTATATTCCATTATACATGATACAAATGTGATACTAAATTAAAGACACATATGACTAGGTTGTAGGCCAAGTCACCGTAAGAACACCAAACCCCTCACGTGTATTATCACATATGATAAAAGTGTTATTGATGTGATACTATAATCCATCACATGTAATACTAAATCATAGACACAGACGACCTTTGGCACGACCTAAGTCGCAGAACACGTCGTCAACACACCACCAAGTCCTTTCACGTCTATTATCACATGTGATAAGGGTGTTCTTGCGTTATCATAAAATGGAGGTGTTCTCGTATGAACCTCCACACATACACACACACACACACACACACACACATATATATATATATATATATATATAAATATAAATATAAAGGCGAAGGATATGTGAGAAGGGAAGTTACAATGAGAAACGTGAGAAAAGATCCGAACTCTTGATCACTTTTAAGTTCATGCTCACCCATGAATTGTGCTTTAAAAAAATGATCTGGTGCATCTTAGCGCATGCGCCTCATTAGTGTTAACATTCATTAAATTGATCCAAAAATAGAGATCTCTTATTAAGCTTCTTATGATAACTTTTTCTTTTACCAGAATCCAACTCTATATACACATGTGTATATTTCAATTTGTATTAATGGGCTTTAATAACTAATAAAATGTTTTATTGCGCTTCATGAATATATTTGAGAAATTTAAAGTGTATGCCAATATATTGGATTTTATTTAAATTAAAAAAAACTAACTGAAGGATTATATAAATGTTCCAACAAGCTTAGAAAACATTTTTTTTTTTTTTTTGTGTTTTAAGAAGTTATTTTATAGCATTTTTTAAATACAATATCCTATTAACTAATTTATGACACTATTGAGATATGTTTTATAAACACATCTTTTCAAATAGTTCATATAAAATATGTAATACGATACTTTATTCTTAAAATGTCATATAATATTGTTAAAACATCCAAAAATGACTTATGAATTTATTATAACAATTTTAGATAATTTGGTTTATTCTTTGATACTATAAAACGGTTTATTAAGACACTTAATCATTTTTGTGTCCAATAAACCTAATTTGTTGTAATAAAAGATATTTTTTACAATAAAATAAAGAGTAAATTGCAAATTTGATCCATGTGGTTTGTTGTTTTTCTTGCTTTGGGTCCCTACAAAACTTTTATTGCAAGAAAACCCTCGTGGTATGCAAAAGTGTTTGGTTTAGGTCCGTGAGACTAGCTTCATCAGATTCCCTCCTGTTAAACCCCCTCATATGCCTTACACATGGAGGGTATTTTGGTCTTTTGAATCACCTTGTTTTGTCCTTTTCGTTTTATTAGATTTTTTTGTTTCTCTGTTATATTTTACTATACCACCCACCCACCCACCACCATTACCACCACCAGCACCAACAAAATATCTGGACCTCCACCATCTCAAACCACCATATTTCAGCTTACTACCACAATAAATATTTCATCTAAAAACAAAATATAAATATTGAACACATTCAAAGAAAATTAAAAGAGATTGAATCAAAATACAATAATTCAAACAAACACATCTCAATAATATCATAATATATTTGTATAAATATTAAATCAAAAATCTAAATATTTCCCATAATCATACCCCAAATAAAACCCTAAACCCAAAACCATAACTAAACTCCAAAAACATGACGATGGTGATGAAAAAGAAGAAACATCGTATTTTGGATGTGGTTGTGAAGTTCGATTGGGATTTGCATTTGACGCCATCACCAAATTCTGTCACCATGGTCATAGATGGCGGTGCCCTTTCGGTTAGTGAGAGGGATGGATGGAGTTAGTAAGAAAGGAGGAAAACCATAATAGTAAGAGATGAGGAGAAAAGAAAGAGAAAAAGTTAGCAATAGGGGTTCAGAAGGTGGCGGATGGGGTTCCTGACTAAGGAGAGGCCATGCATGGAATTATCTGGTGCTTCATAGTAAAAGCCGCAAATCTTGACTAGATTAGGAGTGACGATCCCTTCTCTACTTCTTAAATTCTTACCATTTCTCAAATAAACCTACGACTATAATATCAGAGTAAATTGCAATTTTGGTCCCTGTAGTTTGTTGTTTTTAGTGAAGAATGGAAAAAAGGGTAAAATCACCCATATACCCTCATGTGCAAGGCTCATGAGGAGGTTTAACATGAGGGTACCTGACAAAGTTAGTTTCAGAGACCCAAACCAAACACTTTTGCATACTACGGGGATTTTCTTGCAATACAAATTTTATAAGGACCTAAACCGAAAAACAACGTACCACAGGGACCAAATTCTCATTTTACTCTAGAATCTCATTAAAGCACTTGAATATACAAAATAAAGAGTATTGTTTAAATTTATTTACTAATAATTTTGGTAATCATTGTTTTTAAGGGTGTCCTAAACTATGTATGGATTAATCGTAGCAAATTGTGACGATAAGAAATCAGCTCTAATAAACTCAGTGACCACAATTGTTGTGTACGTCTAGAATCGAACCATGGATAAATGGGATATTCCACCACATCTCCTACCACAACCCTTGTGGTTAATCAATTTTCCCTTAAAAATAACAAAAAATAAAACTTCAATAAATTAAAAAAAATGTTTTAGACATACTTTTTTTTTGTTGCTTAAAAGTCTACTTTAAGCTTGATGTATCTAATTCAAGGCTCTGAAAAAAACGGTTGATACCATAATGGATGCGTAAAAAAAAGTAGAATGTTTAACCAGAGAGCTCTACAAAGCCACAAGTACATCAAAAAGGGTCATTTGATAAAGACAATAAATAGCTCTCGAAGTAAATCATAGCTAACACACTTAATTAAAAAAAAAAAACCGAATAAGATTAACAACCATGTGTTTATTTCTTCATTGTCAATATTTAATAAAAGCAACCTTTTTGAAACGTATTAAATTATATGTGCTTATATATATGTGTGTGTGCACACACACCTATTGCATATCTTAATTAAATCACCACACAAAAATGAGAAATTTTGAAAAAGATGTTCCTGGGGGCAAAAACGAACCCAGATACGAGAAAATATTGATGTCCGATGTGGTCGTGACGAAGAAGAGGAGCCTATTCAGAGGTGGTACATGGAGGTCCTTGGACATCAAAATGGCTCTTTGGTTCTTAACCATTCATTTGTTGACATTATTTGCACCATTTACGTTTACTTGGGGTGCTTTTTGGACAGCATTTGTGGGCTATGTGTTGAGCACGATGTTTGGTATAAGTATATCTTATCATAGAAATCTAGCACACCGTAGTTTCAAGTTGCCCAAATGGCTCGAATACTCGTTCGCCTATATAGGGGTTCAAACTGCTCAGGTTATTTTATCTCTCTTCTTTCGAATATTTTGCAGCTTAAATGAATCTTTATTATAAAATGAAACTGATGTTTTATATATTTTTTTTTCTTTATGATATAGAGGGATCCAATATATTGGGTGAGCATTCATAGATACCATCATCAATATGTTGATAAAAACAAAGATGCACACTCTCCCATATATGGATTATGGTTCAGTCATATGGGTTGGCTCTTTGATAGCTCCATCATTATGGAAAATGTACGTACTCTATTTTTGTCTCGAATCAAATTTAATTAATCTTATAGACCAAGTTAATTAGTTACTCTTTATGCATGTAATTTACAGTATCAAAAACGTAGCAATGTCGAAGATCTAAAAAGCCAATCATTCTATAGATTCATCAAAAGAACTTATGTTTGGCATGTACTTGGATTTGCCGCCATCGTGTACGCTCTTGGCGGATTTCCGTACCTTGTTTGGGTCATAGTAAGGGTTTCCTTCGCAAAAAGATTTTGATGTATAAATATATTAATACGAGTATGTTGCTCACTCTTATGAGGTTACTTCTGGTTGTAGGGTGTGAGACTCACTTGTACTTACCATGTGATATTTATGGTGAACTCGGTTTGTCACACATGGAGAAAGCGATCATGGAAAAGTACAGATCTATCCAAGAACAACTGGTACAACTTTTAAAGGTTATATCTTGTTTAAGCATTGTGTATATAGTACAAACTAAACCTAGGTGAATATACAGGTGGATGGCAATACTTAGTTTTGGAGAAGGGTGGCATAACAATCATCATGCATTTGAGTCTTCAGCTAAATTTGGATTAGAATGGTGGCAGTTTGACTTTGGTTGGTGTGTGATACGGTTTCTTGAAGCATTAGGGTTAGCCACCAATGTTAAGCTACCAACCGAGGCTCAGAAGCTTAAGAAGTCCCTCACTTCGACCGACGGATGATCCCGTAGCTTTGGTGCTCCGACGTCCATTGGCAACCAAATAAACATCAGCTGAATACTGAATGGTTTATTATAAGGGTTATATGTGTGATACTTGTAAATGCGTGCATTTAAGTTTAAATAATGTTTTAAAGAAAAATATAATGGTGAGAGAGGATTTTAAGCGATGTGTGAATTAAACTTTAAGGGTGTTGTTGTATTTACATACTCATCTCTCTTTGAGAACATATTTACGTATTTTTTTCCTATCTCCTAATTCTTTTGATTTTATATTGTTTCGTTCATAATGTAATAAATGAATTTGTTTTAAGCTTCTAATTTCGGATCTTTTATGTTTACGACGGTTGGAGGTTCAAAAAGAAATTGAATAAGACGAAAAAACAAACAAGATTTTTTTAACAAACGTGAAGAATATAAGATCTGATGGAGGACATATGGCATTAATTATTTGGTTCTTTAGAAAGACAAAGAAATTAAAGTCGCGCAAATGATTGTTTTGATTATAAATATTCAAGAAAATGGAAAACTGAATTGTTAAATTATTAAATACTGAAAAATGATGGAACGACTGTTATTCTCTCACAAGTTTACAGAGATGATCAATTATTATTACGTAAGATATCAAATCCAAAACAAAATATAATACAAGATTTTTTTTTTGTAATAGTTGAGAATAAAGAACCAAATCCATAATTTTTCACATACTAACAAGAAATAGTAAATAGATTAACAATATTATGTATTGAAATTTTTCTTTACATGAATTTGTATATAAATTATATAATTAATCAATTTGCCTATCACATGTATATGTGGTATGTATATATGTATATGTGTTATATATATATATATATATATATGTGTTGGTTGCTAATAGGGATAATTAAATCTATGTTTATATTGTTGAAGATACATGTGTCGGATGATATATATATATATATGTATGTATGTATGTATGTATGTATGTATGTATGTATGTATGTATGTATGTATGTATGTATGTATGTATGTATGTATGTATGTGTATGCGTCATATATATACATGTGGATGTGTTATATGTATATTTACCTGTCGGCCCATATTATATGCATATGTATACACGATGTGTATATATGTGTGTTGGTTGCTAACCATGATTGGATCTATGCATATATTATTGAAGATACATGTATCTGATGATGTATATATGTTGTGTATATGTGAATGTATAGATAATGTATGTGTTATATGTATACATGTGTATGCGTCATATATATACATACACGATGTGTATATATATGTGTCGGTTGCTAACCACGATTGAATCTATGTATATATTGTTGAAGACACATGTATTGGGTGATGTATATACGTTTAAATGTATGTGAATGTACAGATATATGTGTGTTGTTTAGGCTTTAATGGGTTAAGTATATTGGGTTTTAATGAGTCTTAGTGACCTATAATGGATACGTTTTCCCCCTCCCCCACCTTCCGGTAGTTAAACTGTATGAATTTGAACATTAGATTGTATGAATTAGATATTTTAAATTGTATGAATTGGTTGGTTTTAATTTATTTGGAAAACTAGAAGAGAAAGAAACTAATTATATAATATAAATATCTATCCGAGCATATTATGTTTAATGCTTCACACATTTATGATAAATAATAAATAAAAAAATCATTACATTTCGACAAAAGACCCGATTCTATTCATTTAATATCATTTTGGTGTCATTGACATAATAAATGTCCTTTCCTTTGAAAAGTTGTTTACAGAACGTCGATAAATAATCCACGGAGCTGCCAACACAATTTTGATTTTTTATTTTATGGGCATGTTTTAGATAAATAAATAAGTAAATCTTAAATTATTTATTTTTAAGTTATTAAAAATTAGCGACGGATCTAGATCCTTGTCCCTCGCTAAAGGTCCCTTGTTAATCCATCGCTGAAAGTGTTCCGTCACTAATTCGTCACTGAAAGATTTCTGTCGCTAACCCATCATTGAAATTATTCCGTTGCTAATCAGTCGTTGAAAGATTTTCCTCGCTAATCCGTTGCTGAAAGTATTATGTCGCTAATTTGTCGTTGAAAGTATTTTGTTGTTAATCCGTCGCAAAAAACACTTGTCACTGATCCGTCTGTAAAATCCATCACTTGTAGCATTATGTACGAGTTTTTGACTAACGGATTATCAACAATGAATGAGCGACGGACGCCTTCTTTAGCGACGGAATCTCCGGTCGCTGATACTCCTATTTTTGTAGTGATACTTTAAACAACCTAGATTAAAACTTCCAAAAATATTGAATATATGGATTGATAAAAAAAAGTAGATTCAAGTAACGACAAATAAATAACTATTAAATTCCAGTTTATTATAAATACAAAAATAAAATTATAGTTATATTTATAATAACACTTTAATATTTATAAATATTATATTTATGAATTTATATTTTATTTTATGTTTGATGTTGAACTATATTATTTAATTCGTAATTCAAAATGGATATTGTTTCTTACTAATTACTGTTACCAATTATCCATTTCGTTATCTGTTATTTTGATGGGTAATATACGAATACTGATAATTCAGTTTAATTACTCGCTATTTTAAATGGATATGATAAGTGATAATGAAAGGTATTTAGGGATATGACCTTAAATGAGTTTTTAATTAAATTCATGACCTTCTGACCTATTTAAGAAAAAATGACTTTATACTCATTAGATTTAACTGAATCTCAGTTCGGGTTATATACTTAAAAGTCTCTATTCATACCCTACATCTTACAGTCCCTATTAATTAAGCTGTAAATCTCGTAGGCTTCCTCATATCTGGCTACCTTCTCTGATGAAGCCCCGCCCTAAAACAACGGGCCATTTAGGGATTTGACCTTATATGAAATTTTAATTGAATTCATGACCTCTTGGTCTACTAAAAATCACTTTATACTCGTCAGAAGGTTATGGATTTAATTAAAATCTCATTTAATGTCATATATTTAAATATCTCCAAAACGGCCCCTCGTCACCCACCCCCATTTCACTGTTTTTCATTCTCCACTCTTTTCAGTCCTTCTTTAACGATTGCTCTGATGGTCACATGCTAGACACATAGAGTGACTTAACAGTCCTTTGACTACCAAAATTTTAGTTTAGCACAAAGACGAATTATGTATTTTACCGTAAAATAAAATATATAAAAAAAATGGTTAATTTTTTTTGAAGTGTTCAAAATATGACTCTTATGTATATGTAATTTTCTTATTTAAAAAGGAATGGTATTTTTAAAAAAGAAAATGTTGATCCAGTCTAATAATAATAAATAAATTTTCATAAGAAAATTAATAAAATATAGATACAATAAAGGATAATATGGTTGTTGTTATTATTTTTATTATTAATTTTTTAATAAAATAATGATGAATATAATAAATAAAAATAATAGTGTAATATTACTACTACCATTACTAACAACAACAACAACAACAATAAAATGGTTGTTTTTTATAATTTATATTATTTTACGTTATATTTCGTCGATTTTCAATTTAAAAGTTGAGAGAAATATTTTTATTTTAAAAAAAATGATTATAATTTTTTAATCATATTTGTTGGATCATCTTAATCAACGGTTTAAATGTGTTATTCAGTTCTTTTTTCAAGAATTCTCTTTAGATATTCTCAATAAAAGATTTTTTTAGATGATAAATTCACATTCTTAAAATTATATCCATTTTATTGTGGACATATATTTTGAAATAAAAAATAAAAAATAATTTTATAAATAAAAAAAACTTGAGCCATGCAGGTTGGGATATGATGAAAAGGCCTTGGGAACCTTTCTATTCAAATTAGATGCATTATTAAAACTAGACACTTTCATGATCCTTTTAAAGTTCCATTAATACTAATCAAAAATATGAAATCATATAACTTGAAAATACTTAAGCAATTAGTTTTCCATCTTTTAAACCAACTAAATAATTACATACTCGCGCTCAAAATACCGACAAACCCGGTTAAGCTGACCTGAAAAATTTTAAGAGACTCAACCTGAGTTAACCCGATACATAGTTGATGCAACGATTTGACACATCAATGATGATTTGACGAGACATCGAGGGCGATTTTCATTGGTATTTTGTCTTTTTAGGACGAAATGTAGTATCTATATAAATCTTGTAGTATTCTCTATAAAATTGTAGTGATCCAAACACTTTTACTCTCACAACTCTTAATTGGTATACACAATCTACCATCACAACCCTTAACACAAATATAAACTCACCTTAAAGTGATGATGATTCCATGTATGTTCAAAGTGACGGGTTAAGGATTGTGAGAGTAAAGGTGTTCAAATCACTACAATTTTATAGAGAATACTACAAGATTTTTATATATTACATTTGGTGATAAAAAAGAAAAAATACCAAGGAAAATCGCCCCCAATGTCTCACCAAATCGTCATTGATGTGTTAAATTGTTGCGTCATAAGTTGTCTTCACTAAAAGACGAAATAAAAGTCAAAATCGCCCCATGGGGCGATTTTCACTTTTTGAGGGCGATTTGCCTATTTTCAAATATAATATATGACTTTTGACACCTAAATGTATACATATAGGACCATCTAGGGACGATTTTGATTTTTGTTAATGTACGATGTATAAAATAGTCTTTTAAGTAATTTCCCTTTTTAAAAATGTTTCTAAAAGTTGACTAAAAATGATTTTAATTAATAGAATTAATTATTTCGATGAATTTTCTCAACTTTATATAAATGGTAGTCTGAATGGTAGTTTTATATGTATTAAATTTGAATATTAATGTTCTGAAATAGGATCTGCAAGCCTTTATGCATTACATGCATGCAACCAATATTAATTAAGACTGAGATTTATTATATATAATAAAATTAATTTTATATAACATAAAATATGCTATCATCCTTTGTTTTATTGACTTACTCAACTTCATTATCATATAATTTCTTAGCTTATCTATTTTCCTTCTATCAACTGAAGGGCAAATAGGTAATTATTATTTGGAAGTTATTTTTATGGTATTTAATGAGATGTTACAAATTTTTATGTATAAGTTATTTTTATGGTATTTAATGATGTTCATAACATAAGATATTCATAAGAATGTGTGCATAACCATAAGGCGTTCATAAGAATATATGCATAATCATAGGACCAAATGTAGTGTGTATATATATATATATATATATATATATACATACATATAGAAGTGAATTATTATGCAACTCTTTACATTTGTACAACCAATACAACTCAATCTCAATCGTCCATTTAATTTGATGAATATGTGATTTCATAAAAGTTTTGATTGTTTTCTAATATAAAATATTGATCATAATTAATGAACATTAGTCACCTTCCATAAATATTCAAATCATAATAAATGAACTCTCATCATTACCATAAATATCTCAATTAATTGGGTTGCATTAGTTGTACAAATGTAATGTGTTGCATTTAAAACGTCATCTAATATACAAAAAGTCGTACGGAAATTAATATATCCGGCTGATATGATGGAAATCTCACCGAAAATACCCATTATTCTGGTAGTGATAACAATACCTAATATACAAAAAGTCGTACGGATGGTAGTTGTAATTTATTATTTGCAGAAGCTCCATAACTTTCTTTGTTGTATAGTCATGTGAAATTAAATCGTTCAATAGTACTTTCAGGGGGTGAGGTGTCCATTAGTAGTGTACATGTAATTGATTATTAATATATTCAGTTGAACTCTCCTTTTTTACGACTTGTTACGGTGTTGTCAGTGTACATTTTGTGTCGGGAAATCGCTCAAAATGGCGGTTTCTCTCACATCGATCAGTCCCCTAATCATTACTATTCTGTTTTTTATCTGAATATCACGACCAACGTAAATGTCACATCCATAATTTATGCTCAGATCTACAAGTCATGGAGGTGCCACTTGCGAAGCTGAACAGAGATTGTAATTTTTTATCATCTCTTTATCTTTATCCACCACATTATCATCGTTCTGGTTTTAACTTTCAACTTTAATGTAACACAAAAACTCTAGCATAAATCAGTAAAATTGGAACTAATTTCTTGGTGTTTTATTTATAACTAGAAGGATACTCGCACAATGTAGCGAAATACATCCTGATTTTAGTGTTTCGTTTTTTTTTGTCTTAGTCGATGTTATAATACGGTTTTATGTTGTTTTGAGAAAGATATAATGTTTTTATTTTTTAATAAAATATAAATATGAAGATATCATAAAAAAATACTGATATTAGAATCAAGCTAATTATTTAAAAGTTCTCGTTTTTTTGTGTATTTCTTTAATTAATTTTTTAAAATTTTTGGTTTAATAATATAATTTTTTATAAATATAATAATTAAGTATTTTGTTAGAACTTAATGATTATCCTAATTATATTTTAGTTCTTTTATATTTAAAATAAAATGGTTATCTTCTATTTGATTGTGTTTATCTGAAGTTAATTACACGAATTCAAACATGAAACTTAATAAGTTGCATGTACACAGAGTTTACTTGTAATCTTGAATTTTAAGTAATATGCATCAATAAACAATACTTCATACATAAAAAATAGTTTTTAAAAGTTTTTGTCAAATATTTTATAATATAGTATAGATTTATAGCTATAAGTAATTTTTATTTTATACGTAGGCTAATTATTTTGTGGTACCACTTGAAATAATATTTTGAATCCGTCTCTATCTTGAAATAAATCTCATATTTTATTTAATAAAAAATAAAATAGAATAAGATCAACAATAGCATGTTATTTAGTTATGCACAATTTTCATGACAACCACCCTTCCCAAATGTAGTAAACTTTATGTACTTATAAATATGTGCACATAATGCATAAATAAAATCACCACACAAAAGTGAGAAATTCCATGGGTTCTCTTTCAGAGGGCAAAAACGAGTCTGGATGTGAGAAAATATTTATGTCCAATGTGGTCGTGACGAGGAAGAAGAGCGTATTCAGAGGTGGTGTATGGAGGTCCTTGGACGTCAAAATGGGTGTCTGGATCTTAACCGTTCATTTGTTGGCGTTATTTGCACCATTTACATTTACTTGGGGTGCGTTTTGGACAGCATTTTTCGGCTACCTGTTGTGCTTTATGCTTGGCATAACTATCACTTTTCATCGAAATCTAGCACACCATAGTTTCAAGTTGTCCAAATGGCTTGAGTATACATTTGCTTATTTCGGGGTTCAAGCTGGTCAGGTTATTCTTTTACATCTCTTCTTTTTCTATTATACGCATGTCTTAAAAAGCATCTTCATTTCATAACGAAAACCGATGTCTTATGAGAATGTCTTATTTCATGTTTTACCGTTTAAGTAGTAAAATCGTTACTATTTATATGGTCTTTTAATTGCAGAGGGATCCAATATATTGGGTTAGTATACATAGATACCATCATCAATACACTGAATCAGACAAAGATCCGCACTCTCCCATCAACGGCTTTTGGTTTAGTCATATGGGTTGGCTCTTTGATAGCAACTTGATTATCGAAAATGTAAGTACTCTTTTTTGAGCTGAAATTAAAACACGAAGAAATTACGTAAAAAAAATTATCAATACCAAGTTAATTACTTTTTACATGCATAATTACAGTATCAAGCACGTAACAATGTCGAAGATCTAAAAAGCCAAGCATTCTATAGATTCATTAAAAGAACTTATGTGTGGCACATACTTGGATTTGCCGCCATTGTCTACGCACTCGGTGGATTTACGTATCTTGTTTGGGTTATGGTAAGGCTTTTCTTTGTTATAAATAATTTTGATTTACAAATATAATCAAATTACTATGATGCTCAATCTTGTGGGGTTACCGTCTTATTGTAGGGTGTGAGACTCGTGTGGTGTTACCATATAACGTTTCTAGTGAATTCAGCTTGTCACATATGGGGAAACCGATCATGGAACACTAGGGATCTCTCTAAGAACAACTGGTACGTCTTTTAAAACTTGTATCTTCTTCAAACGTTGTACATAGTACAAACTGAACCTCATGTAAATACAGGTGGGTGGCAATTGTTACTTTTGGAGAAGGGTGGCATAACAATCATCATGCATTTGAGTTTTCAGCTAAGTTTGGATTGGAATGGTGGCAGCTTGACATTGGTTGGTGTGTGATACGGTTTCTTGAAGCATTGGGGTTAGCAACCAACGTTAAGCTGCCAACCGAGACTCACAAGGTTAAGAAATCCCTAGCTTCGACTGACTGATACAAGGGTGATCTTGTAGTTGTGGTGCTCTTATGTCTATTGGCATATGAAATAAACATCACTTGAACATTAAGTGGTTTATTATGAGTGTACTAATAATTTATATGTGACTTGTAAATCGATCAAGTTAAATTTTAAAGGTGATGTTTTCGAAAAAAATTGTAATCTTAAAAAGAGGATTTGAACCATATATAAAAACTTTAGGGTGTTGCTATTTTCGATTGCTTATCTTCAATGTGTATATTAATTCTTTTTTCTCTCTCCCCGACATTTACTCATGTCCTTTTCTCACATTTTCCTTTTATACATTATGCCACTATCACCTAAAAAGGTACAGAAAAGATATTGTTGGGATCGGTAATGATCTAGGACTGATCTTGATATAAAAAGGTCTGGCTGAAGAATCAGTTATAGGTAAAAGTCTTTTTCAGTCTGCGGTTTTGAATCAGGAACCAATCATGGAGCAGATAAAAAAAGCATGTCAAAGCCTAAAAACCAGTCATTTGTTTAACCGAAACCCAGTCCGATAAAATAAAAGCATGGTTAAATCTCAAAGTCTCGCATTCAAATGCCCGAGAAAACCCATCTAAGACCTGTCGCTTTGACCCCATTTTAAAAACTAAAAGAATATTAAAAGAATAATTTTTGCTCATCAATAATTAAATTAATATAAGAAAATTTTGTAAAATGTTTTAAAGATATGTCGTCGTTTTTACATGTGCCTTAGCTTTAAAACCCAACATGTAACACAAAAGGGGTTGCAGGTTTATTAGAAGGAATGTCGAATTATTTAAATCTAAACACCACTCAATTTTATAATACTAAGTTATAGATAAAATAAAATAAATATCATATGGAATTTGTCTTTTGTTAAATACGTAATGTTAGTTTTTGAAGTTTATGTATTTTTTTTATTAAAAAAATCTAGTAATAGTAATAAATGATAATAAATAAGACTTGTAATCACGTGAGACCAGTCTGTTTTTGTGAGACCAAATGTTTTACACTTAAAATTTCACAGCAAAACGCTATAAAAATAACATTCACAGTGTTTTTTTATTATTAATTATTAATATTAATAATAATAAAAAAAATTATGCTAATGATAAGAGAATGTAAATTAATAATAACCATTATGCAAAAGTATAATAATGGAAGGATATTCAATGGCCTTAAGAAGTAAAACCAAATGGTTTATAATTTTTTAACGAAATAAATATAAGAAAATAATTTTTAGTCCGTTACGATTGATCTACATTCTCGGTTTATTTACAATTGTAGCCCCTTATAGTTCAACATGTTTCCATTTAAACCCCATAACTTTACTTTTCTTTAAAAAAAACCCAATTCACAAATGAAAGGTTCTACAACTTTGGAAATGGTCGTTTAAAACCGTTGCTTGTATACCCTGCCCCTAAAAGTGGAGGCCGAAGAACCATCAGGTTATCGATGACACGTGCAAAGAGAGTCCCATCTTTTTCGACTATGATTTACAAACATCCCCATGCGGTAACCTGCCCATGACCAAATATTTATTCAACAAATTAAGGGTAAATACTTGCCAACTTCTCTATAGTTGGAGGTCTTATAAGTAAAATAACCCCTAAACTCCTACAAGTTAGGGTTATAGTTATTGACAAAGTCATCTCCCACCATTTTATGTGATTAACCTCCTCTATATTTTAGAAAAATAACTTCCTCGTAACCCACCCCACCCCCCAACCCCACCCCCACCCCAACCAGGGGTATTTTAGTCATTTCAAGTTATAGTGTTGTTAAACAAAAAGGACAGTATCTTCCTCAGGTAATCCTTTGCTTTTCACTGTCTTTCTTTGACTCCTCTCCTTCAAAGGTCTACCTCTTCTTGTTCTTTTTCAAAGGTTCACTACAACACTGATTGAATTGCTTAATCTTGTTAATAATTACACCTTAATTACGATTAATTATCTGTTAATTACTACTTAATTACTTTCAGTTGAAAAGGGTTTTCATTACTATGATTATCTTTGATGAATTATGTGTTTTTTTCGTTTCAGATAATAGAAGTTATTAACCATTCTCTCAATGGCTCTTGGGTTCTACACCAACTGGTCAGATCATCATGACACCGCCGGCTACTCCTCTCTTTTCCGGCCACCATCACCGGAGCTACCACCGGAGCTCTTTGCTTTCAGTGAAAGCTCTACACTTTACGATAATTGCATCAACCAACTCTTTGATCCCAACTACAGTAACAACAACCTAGATCAGTTTCCTACTTATTCCAATGTTCTTCCACCCATTACACCCGCCGACGCCGCCGGCCATGTCTTTGCTCCGTCACCGGAGTTTCAAGTCTCCAGCTTTTCCTATGAAGATCCATACCTGAACCACTTACCATACTCGACCACATTTGATCATCATCAGCAGCAGCATTTGTCACATTTCTTTATGATGGAACACCCCATGGGCATTGCGGCGGCGCTGCCACCTTCACAACTGCCGGAAATCTACCAAGATGGTGGAGGTGGTGCTACATTGTCGTCTTCATGGTACGACGGTGGACGTGGGTATAGTAAGGATAAGGTTGAAGAGAGCAGTAGAGTACAAGTGACCGGAAAACAGAATGCAGGTGGCGGAGGAGGGATGATTAGGTTATCGGCGCAGAGTATGGCGGCGAGGGTACGGCGGAGGAAGATAAGCGAGAAGACACAAGAGCTTGGAAAGCTGATTCCCGGCGGCCATAAGATGAACACGGCGGAGATGTTTCAAGCTGCTTTCAAGTACATCAAGTTCTTGCAGGCTCAAGTTGGTGTCTTAAAACTCATGGATTCAATTCCGGTGAGTAATCTAATTCTAAGCCATGCATCCATTATATTGTTTAGCATTGTAATTAAGAGTAAATGGATGGATGGATGCAGGAAGATGAACAAGGGATGGATAATGGAGAATTAATGGAAGCTTTGGTGACGTCTACGTCGATGCAAGAGAAGTTGTACAGTGCAGAGAAGTGCATTGTATCCAAACACTTTGCAGAAACCCTAGCAATTAATTAATTAATTAATTAGCTAATATAATTAACTTGAAATTAATTAACCAACAATTAACCGCTATTTTTATTTTAATTACTTGATTAGTAGTTTAATCAAGTAATTTAGGGTTCAATGTATTCCCCCTTTTTGTGGGTATGTTGGATCTTAATTCATCTTTCTCTTTTATTTATCTCTTGTAAATGTGTAATTAAGCTCATTTTCAAGAAAATGAATTTGTGTTTTTTTTATTTGTATTTCTTTATAAATAGAGTATTGATTGACAAATTTACCCTCGTAGATATATACATCATTTGTATGTAGTAAATAATCGCGTAATATGTTCATGCAACCATGAAGATTTAGTGTAACGATGAGTCCAAACCATCTGTGATCACCCAAGGTATTAGTCTGAATGTGTAATTAAATTTGTTTTAATACCCATGTTTACGGTTATCTGAAAAAATATCCTTATTCTTCGTTAGATAAAAAGAATAGATGACCAAAATTTAAGCGACTAAAATATATATAGTTGTAGTTTATTACGAACGGAAAAAATAACAAATCTAGAACAAAAAAAGAGCTCGTTTATTTTTATGAAAATTATCATCATTAGTTATTTTTATTTCATAAAATTGTGCGATCTCTAATCAAAATCATCACAACATAACCGAATCATTTCATTCTTAATTCGAGAAACGATGCTCTCTTTTTTCAATGTATCATCATCTTCTTTTCAGCTACTTTCTCATATCTTTCTCATCTCCCGTTCATTCTAAATGGTTCTTTCACTAAGTGCGAAAGCTGTGTACTTGATGTCATGCACCTATGGAATACAAGAATTTTGATGTTCCAGAAACATATCTTCAGGCTACATAAAATTAGTGGAGGTACATACAAGTTGGTATTGACATCCATGATTAATGAATGTGGATTGTGGAGGCAAGAAATTTTGTTAGTTGGGCTCAAGCTGGTATTTTGCAATTCATGGGCTTATCTTTGATAATTCACATCTTATTATATTTTTCGTCTCAAAATAAATATTTATTTTTAAAGATAAATGTCTACTTTCTTATTTTATTCTTAATTATTAGATTGAGAAAATATTTTTCTTTATAATTAAGAGTAAAATTGTTATTTTATTAATTAAAATGTGTAATAATTGTATATTTTTAAAATTGAATGTTTTTTCATTGTTGACAGTTATTTTGGGATGCAGAGAGTATAATATTTATATACAATAAACGCAACAACAAATTTACACCCATCTTACATTTGGTAAGAATTGAAACCCTTGACCTCTTGATTGGCCAAATGCTAGGGGTGTGCATCAGGTGGGACTGGTTCGGATAGACAAACCAAAAATATAGCAGGATTTGCATATAGAAATTAACCAAGCCTCGAATTTTGGGTTTTAAATCTCGGATTGCTTTATATTTGGGTTCATCGGCTTTCGGATATAGTTATAATGCAATATATATATATATATATATATAATATTCAAATCGATTGAGATGATTGATGAAATTAATAATAAGTTTAGAAACTAGAAAAAAAAATACGACCAACTATAGTTTAGGATTTTCAAAAGATAAAAAATATATTTATAAAATATTTAAAATATATATGTGCATGAATTGCGCTTGATACAGAGATTGATCTAGTGCATCTCATCCGAATGTATATATAAGGGTGAAGATCATTTCTTACGCTTCTGAACTTAACTATCATTTTCACCGGAATCCAATCCTATATATATATATATATATATATATATGTATATAGGGTTGGGTTCACGTGAGACCAAAGGTTTTTCGTGAAACCCGTGAGACCAATTTATGTTCATTGATCAACTTTATAAGTTAATGATCTAATGGTCTAAAGTTGTATGCTGACAATTTTGTAATTATTAAGAAGTCTCGTGGCAATTTTGTGATTATAAATGTTGAGATTGTAGATCTAATCCAAGGGTTGAGAATTGGTAAACGGGTCTGACGAAAAAGCATTTGTCTCATATGATCCCAAGTCTATGTATGTGTATATATATATATATATGTGTGTGTGTGTGTGTGTGTGAAAATCATGTATGATTTTAACGTGAATCATATATGATTTTTTGTACATTAATGACATTTTTCTTAAATAGTTAGCGTTCTCATTTGAACACCTATATATATATATATATATATATATATATAGGGGGAAGATCAAATGTTAACCAATAATTTTGTGTTAACTTTGAAAATCATGGCAACCAATCAAATTTCATTCTTCTTGTAGGTTTATGTCATGTTCACATTTTAATTACAA
>NC_037531.1:18696420-18697573 GCF_001531365.2 Cynara cardunculus var. scolymus | reverse complement strand
TTTTAATCTTGATCTTCAATGTTCATTGTTTTATCAGTATTTAATTCGCATAAAAAATACGGTAATAAAAAATTTCGGTATCGATCAAGCTAATATGGATAAACGTAATGGAAAATAAATCGACAACAGTGAGAAGATTAAAATGGTTTATGATGACAATCGGAGTTCAAGGCCGGGAATTAAAAAAATTAACCAAAGCGAATGTCTTGGTAATATATTTTTTATTTTTTTAGATTCGTTTTAATCGAAATTATGTTCATTATGATGTGTTGTGTTTTTTATAATTCATCTTGTATTGATAACTTTTTTCTTTAATTATTAAAATACGTACATAATTCACATGTTCAAATGGAAGTACATGTACGACCCATTTTTGTATTGTCATATTACCGACTTTTATGAATCATGAACCATTGTGTTCATGTTACTTCTATCATATGAACACAAGTGTTATTTTTTAAGCTTGATACCAAATCTTTATATTTGTGTAAGTGTTTGCACCCGATGTTCATAGCGTTGGGATTATGTGTTCATATATTTTATACGATATGAACAATTGTGAACACGATATGAACAAGAGGTGAACACAATATGAACAAGGGGTGAACCTTAAACGGTGTGGATGCAATGCATGTATAAAACTCCAATTGACAAAGGATCGCTTCTGAATGTGTTTATAATGAAGAAACTATTGTTCACAAGCTGTTCATATCGTGTTCATACCTGTTTTTTTTTTCTTTCGTGTAGCAGTTATTCTTATTATGTTCATATTGTGTTCATAAATGCTATGCAGTCCAAGTTCATATATATGTCAAAGTTTTGTTCGTATTTGACACAATGGTTCATATATTTATAGTTGTGTTCATATGGTTCTTACATTAACAAAAATAAATTAAAAAAAAAATCATAGAATTTTTTATTTTGTAACTCCCAATTAATTAATGATATGGGAGTTATATAATATTTTTTACTTAAATACCCTTTTCAACTTTGTTCACTTATCTTTATGAAATTTTAAATTTAAAAAAATAAATTTTTATCATGATTAATCACAACCGTTTATTGAAAAATTGGATGGCCAAGATCGGTTAACAAAGTTAACACAAAAAATTTGGTTAACATTTGAACTTGACCCTATATATATATATATATA
>NC_037531.1:18665583-18696055 GCF_001531365.2 Cynara cardunculus var. scolymus | reverse complement strand
AACTGTTTCATGTATTTCTCTAACATTAATGAAACTGTTTCATGTATTTCTCTAAAATTAAAATAATGAAGATGATAATATCTATGATTAACACCCTCCACAATAAAAATGATTAATCAACCTCTCATAATTACAAAAAAATGAATAAAATAAAAAATTATGATCGGTTGAATGCGGTTTGCACGGTTTGTACAAATTGAGTGGTTTGCATTTGATCGCTCCCCTATATATATATAGGGAGAGAGAGAGAGAGAGAGAGAGAGAGAGAGAGAGAGAGAGAGGGAGGAGGAGGAGGAGGAGGAGGATTGGGTTCACGTGAAACTAACCTGTTTTCGTGAGATTATTTTTTTACACTTGAAACTTCACAGTAAAATATCGTGAAGGAAAAAAATCCGAACTTTCTCAGCAAAAACACTGTGAAAGTTACTTTCACAGTGTTTGCTGTAAAATTTCAAGTGTAAAGTGGTATCATAAAAACATGTTGGTCTCACATAATCCCAAATATGTGATATATATATATATATATATATATATATATATATTGAGTTTTCGAGCAGGTCAGTGACCAAAAATCAAACCCAACTTGAACCCAAACCCCAATATATTCTCCCAAAAATCGGATTTTGAATTTTCGGATTTTACACAAACACCTATTTTAAGTTCAGGTTCAAATTTTGAATAATTCGTGTTTTACACACCGCTACCAAAGAACCAGACGATCTAGTTTAAAAACAGATTTGATTAAATTTCAAATTTTATTCATAAACTACATATCAATTTACAGATTTCCTAAATTATTTGGTTCTTCATAATCGTCTATTTTTAATGTTTAAATAATCAACACGTGTCCACATTACACAAGAGTTTCTTTAAAGGGTATTAATTTTTGGTTCATTCGCTATTTTCTTCTTCAATCACATCATCTTTAATTTCTTGTCTTCATCAACTTTTTTAGATATAAATTACAATCGAAAACATATTTAATCGTTTTACCAAAAACCAAATACGACATCGTAACATATTTTCTTTAATTTCATCACGAGACATTACGTCTTTTTCAATATAAAATTTTAACGTTTAATAAAATCAATCATTATAACACAATTAAAACTTCAAATAAAAACAAGTCTCACAGCGGAAGTCTTCTATACCGTAAAACCGAAACCGAAGGTCTATAAATTCTATTTTGTGACATAGCGGAATAAGATATGTATGACAACAAAAACTACTACTTGAAAGAAATAGAGTCTAGTGGACTTAGGGGCCGTTTACCAAACACTTACTTGGTAAACGCTTACCGGTAAAATTTAACACTATCATTTACTTACCGGGGGTAAGATTTTAGTCCACCAAAACGGTTTCGTATGCAACAATTTACCTGGTAAGCGCTTACCGTGATAATAGTCGTCACATTCACTTACCGGGTAAGACTCTTGGTCTTTGTCTCGCTCTTATCGGGTAAGATTATTGGTCTTTATCATATTCATCCGGTAAGGTAATGTGACTTGGTGTTCACCTACCCGAGTAAGCGTTTGGTAAACAGCCCCTTAGATGTGTGACATACCTTTGTGTAGTCTTGGAGTTTTGACCTTTGAATGCATGCAACTAGTCAACTAATAAGCTCAGTAAGTTCATAGTTTGATGTAACAAGTAATAATTTATTTAAATTATAGCTTATTCATGCACATATACATATATCATAAATAAACGTGTGTATAGTTTAGTATCATTTACAAAAATAGAATTTGAGATCTAATACTTGTTGGCATGATATATATGGCTTAATATACTTCCACATGGTCGAGGCTCTTACCTTGATCCGTACGACTCACACCCATCTGCTTAAATATTGGTGTCCCGATAGTAACATAAAGATGTGCCCACTTCTACAAGTTAATTTGACACGACCCACAAACTAATGAGAATCATATATTAATATAAACGGAATACAAGTCCTTTGTGCTAACGTCGGCAATGTATTTTGTATTCTTTTTTTGGATGCTACATATTATTTTATTTTATTTTGAATTTCAAAAGCAGACTCTTTCCCAGTCGAAACTTATGAAGTTTGTGCAGTTTTACAAACCAATGAACCATAATTTGAATTTGATTTGATTTTAGGTTTGTTTTTTTTACGAACACTTATAGTTGTGAAAATGGATATTTTGGCCTTTTTAAATTGTAAATATCAGTGTACGATTTAATTTTATTCTAAGCATTTAACTATATGTAATATTTTACTTCTGTAAGCTTGTTTTGTTCAATTAGGGTGCGTTTGGTACGTGGAACAGGGTGGAACAGGACAGGACAGGACACACTTGTCCCACGTTTGGTGTGTTTTTAAGTGGAACTAACTGGAACTAACTTGCACACACATGGGACACGGGTGTTCACCCTTTACCCCTGGAACTAAGTGGAACAGACTTTTTTTTTACTAATCTACCCTCCATCGCTCCTCCATGCTCGCTCCTCCATGCTCAGACTCCATCGCTCCTCCATCGCTCCTCCATACTCACTCCTCCATTCTCAGACTGCCTCCATCGCACCCTCATCGTGCGTCCTTCCCCATCGGCGACGGCGACGGCGACGGCGACGGGAGGTTTGAATCGATTTCCTTCTCCATCGCTCCTCCATGCTCACTCGCTCCTCCATGCTCAGACTCCATCGCACTCGCTCCTCCATTCTCAGACTGACTCCATCGCTCCTCCATGCTCAGACTCCATCGCACCCTCCTTCTCCTTCATCAGGTACACGATTTCCTTCTCCATCGCTATGAATCGATTTAGGGTTTGCTGGTTGCTTTGCTTGAATCGATTTAGGGTTTGCTGGTTGTAATGCTTGAATCGATTTAGGGTTTGAATCGATTTATGGATCTGTTTGCTGTGAAATTGGGTTTTGATCGAAATTTGTCACTGTAAAATTGATTGAAGTTGTATAAAATCGATTTAGGGTTTGAATAATTTAATAATTGATCTGAATCGATTTAGGGTTTGCTGTAAAATTGATTGTCACAGCTCTAGTTTGTCACTGTAAATTTGTCACTGTAAAATCGATTTAGGGTTTGAAATTTGTCACTGTAAAATCGATTTAGGGTTTGTAAATTTGTCACTGTAAAATCGATTTAGGGTTTGAAATTTGTCACTGTAAAATCGATTTAGGGTTTGTAAATTTGTCACTGTAAAATCGATTTAGGGTTTGAAATTTGTCATTGTAAAATTGGGTTTTGATCATGGTGGTTAGAATTCTAGGATTGACTCAGTAGGGGTAAATTGGTCATTTTAACCAGTTCTGTCCAGTCCTATCAGGTCTTACCAAACGCTGAACAGCTGTCCTGTCCTGTCCTGTCCTGTTCTGTCCCGTCCTGTCCTGTCCTGTCCTGTCTGCGTTCCAAACGCACCCTTATATAACAAGAAACATGTAAACTAAAAATATTTTAAATATGTTATATCTAATCTTTTGACCCGATTCTTATTTTCGGTAATATACTTTCGAAACTTCCATTTTGGTATGTAAAATGTAAGGTTTTAAACATTTAAGTACCCGGGTAACTGGTTGAAGCATTAACTGAGTTATCATGTTAATGTGGTGAATGATGTGATATCATGTTAACCAAAATGTAAAGTTTTAAACATTTATTGTCACTATTATAGAATGTCGCTAATACGTGTGATCATATATAATAGTTAAATATAAATTCCAGTTAGGAAATTTTCTTTGTGGAGCTCTTGAGAGTTGGAATCATTTGGGGTCTTTTGAGACGACGTGATCTTCATATTTATACGTATGCTTGATGTAACCACTACTTTATGTCCATAATTTTGGGAGCCGATATTATGCAACTTTGATGAGACTTCTTATTAGTAAATTATAATATGTACATTAACAAAAGAATCTTTCATCATTAATTTTTGCTTATAGAAGCTACCTGCAATGAATGTCAAAACAGTAATAGACATCGCTAACCGTTAGAAAATAGGTTGTCGTGATTTTTGATTGATCACGTGTCAAGGAGATACTTAATCGTGAGTTTATCTTAATCATTTGTTGTTATAATTTTTTCACCCAAACAAGCTCAAATAAAGAATCGTGTCAAAAGTAGAGTTAAAATAAGAAGCATAAAAAGAGATCTGGACTCTTGATCACCTTTAATCTCAAATTCACATATAAATCGCACTTGATATGAAGATTATTCTGATGCATATCATCTTAGGGGCTTTTTACCAACACTTACCTGGGTAAGTGTTTACCGATAATTTAAAACTATCAGTTACTTACCGAGTAAGATTTTAGTTCACTAAAACGATACCGTATGCAACAATTAACCTGGTAAGTGCTAACTATGGTAAGAGTCGTCGTCGTCACTTACCGGGTAAGACTTTCAGTCCTTACCTTCGCTCTTATCGGGTAAGATTTTTGGTCTTTGCCATATTGATTTAGTAAGGTAATGTGACTTGGTAAGCACTTAACATGATAAGTGTTTGGTAAACAGCCCGTAAATCATGGAAATTACTGAAATGCGGAGAAAAGTATATAAGAAAAAGAAACGACACATTTTGGGATCATATATTAACGAGTAAAATTAATGGATCGTTTATCAAACACTTACCCGGTAAGTATTTACCGGTAAAACTTAATACTATTATGTACTTACCGGGTAAGATTTTAGTCCACAAAAACGACATAGTATACAATAATTTACCCGGTAAGCGCTTACCGAGTAAGACTCTTGATGTTTGTCTCGTTATTACCTGGTAAGATTCTTGGTCCTTATTATATTTATTAAGAAAAATAATGTTACTTGATAAACACTTATCAAGATAAACGTTTAGTAAACGGTCCTTTAATGTTTTTAAAACCATGATTCACGGGTAGTGTTTTTTTATGAGCAACTTTCCCTTTTTGTCCTTTAAAGAACATTTTAAATAACAATCAACTACGATGCACGTGCAATTGTACGATGCACGTGGTAATTATCATCCTTTTTTAGTGCCCTTTCTCTTTTTCGGTGGATCACTCGGTGCAATTCTGAAATATATATGGTTGAATTAACGTCACATCAATTTGTTTTTATAAGATCATAAAATAATATTAAAATTTTATAGCAAAATATGAAGAAAAAAAAAACTAAGCTTTTACAGTAAAATACTACAAAAAAAACATTGAATAAATGTTAACTTATCCGATTAAGTCATTTTTCTATTTCAAATAGATTAGATTTTTTTTTTATCAAAGATTCAAATTTCTTAGTTCGATTCAATAAGATATGAATATCCTTGATTTGGATTTTACAATGTTTTATTGTGAAGTTCAGTTATGTTTATGTGATCTCACAAGTTTCATGAAAATAGTCTGGAGTCATTAGGAGTTATTAATTTTTTTCCTTATTTTTCTTCTTATTTTGTAGGTCATAACTGTAATTTCGAAACCGTAAATAGAGTCATAGCTGTATTTTTTTAAAATCGAATATTACCAACAGACTAATATTATAAACGTCATAAAAATTCATTTTAATGTTCAATTTATGAACTACCGAGGATAATTTATACTCAAAATGTTTAATACTGATCGTTTCAATTAGAGAATTAACTATCGACAAAATCTACACAGATAAGTATTCACAAAGCACAATTAAAAAGAGATGGTACAAAAAGCAAAAAGAAAATGCGCCATTCTAGAAACGGCCACAAATGAACTTTGGATTTATAAATTGTTTATAATGGACAAACAGGTTAGGCTGTTAAATTCAATCTAGTTTAACAGTTTTATCGGCATGCTTTTTGTGACTGTAATTACAGTCTACTATTGAAAAGAAATAGTTGGGTTCGTTTTTAGAAAAACAAGACTTTCCATGGTCTTTTTATGCCTACGTAGTTGTTGAGGCCGTTTTTTCATATTCTATTTTTACGCTTCTATTGTTGACATTTTTTAATTTACCTTACATGTACAGATGTACTTTAAAATTTGGGCTTCAAAACAGGAACGAACTTGTGAAGGCTCCAACAGAATCCGATGCCTCTGTTCAACTAATTTTCACAAGTAAAATTTTTTTTTGTATGAAAAGTGCACACGTTATCAGGAATAATATAAAACACAATAAATATCAAGAAAAAAACTAAAAATTTCATCGAAATCAACCAAAAATCAAAAGTCTTTCAAAATCAAAAAAAAAAAAAAAAACCTAAAAAAATCTCTCGAAATCAATTAAAAACTTGAAAAAAACCTTCGAGGCAGTAGAATTCGTCTAAAGTCACATCGAACTACTTTCTAGGCCTTTAATCCCCTTAAAAATGCTACGGTTTAACAAAAAATTTAGGAGCCGTTTATTAAACGCTTACCCGGTAGGTCCTTACCTGGTAATTTTCCTTACCGAATAAACATGACAATGGTCAAAAATCTTACCCAGTAAGAACAATAATAAAGATGGAGAGTCTTACTCGGTAAATGAAGATACAACTCTTACTCGGGTAAGTATTTACTGGGTAAATTGTTGCATAGAATATCATTTTGATACTACAATCTTACTTGATAAAATAAATTATAATGTTAGACTTCTAATAATAAACGACTACCGAATAAACATTTAATTAAACGGACCTTACTTGGAAAAAAAAATGTATTTAGTAAAGGCAAAATAATATGGTCGATTATTTTTATTTACAGCCATCATGAATTTAATATACAACCTAACAAACACGTATTATAATTAAAAGTATTTTATATAAAGCCACATGATTCATTTAAATTCCAAAAATAATACATTTATTCTTAGAATAAAGTCAAACTTTATTTGTCCGATGCTTATTTTTGTTATATAATTTAAACACGTCTTTAACCAATAATAAAATACCTAATAAATCAAAAACCCATAGAAAGTTTCTCTCATTGATTCGTCGCAAAAATATTCCTTCGTTGATCTGTTGTTGAAAGTTTTTGTTGCTGATCCGTTGTTAATCCGTCGCTGATAGCATTATCTACAAGTTTTTGACCGATGAACGATAACGACGGATCAGTGACAGAAGACCCCTTTTAGCGACGGATCAGCGAGGGAATTTTCCCTAGCTAATACTCTTCATTTTTGTAATGTTTGGGGTTAATTATACATGTTTTATTAATTACTTAAATTATATATGGCTTGACATTTTTCTAGTAGATTATAACTACTTTAAGTGGTCGTTTATCAAATGTTTACCGAGTGTTACGTATTTTCTGGGTGAGCATGATAAAGACCTAAAATCTTACCCGATAAGAGGCACAACAAATACCAAAAATCTAACATGACAAGTGAAAAGAAGACTTTTACCCAACAGACGCTTATAACGATGATTTTGATGACCAATAATCTTATAGAATAAGGTAAGTGGGAATAACGTTCTTGAGGATAAGCTTTTACACAGTAAGTGTTTGGTAAACGACGTCTACGTCTAGTTATGATGTTTTAACTCTATTATGATGTTTTAGGGACCGTTTATCTAAACACTTACCCGATACGCGTTTACCGATAAAATTCAACACTATCGTTTACTTACCTGGTAAGATTTGAGTCCAACAAAAGACATTGTATATAATAACTGACCCGGTAAGTGCTAACCGTGGTAAGAGTCGTCGTTATCACTTACCGGGTAAGACTCTCAGTCCTTGTCTTCGCTCTTACAAGGTAAAATTCTTGGTCTTTGTCATATTCATCCGGTAAGGTAATGTGACTTGGTAAGCACTTCCCCAGGTAAACATTTGGTAAACGGCCCCTTAGTCTTTTACTCATTTAGCCAATTTGACGATCTAGGTTCCAACTTTCGAATAATGTTGGAAGAATGATTCATTTAAGTGAAATCATATGAGACTTTGTTGTTTTAAAATGTTATAGTTATTTTATACAAATGAGATTCCTTGAAATTAGATGCATAAGATAGAGAAATAATATTTTATAAAATATATTGAATATTTTAATAATATAATTCATATTATAATCTTCAAAATAGAGATGTTGCTAGAGATGAATATAAATTTCTTTAGAGTCCGTTTGGTTTGCAGGAATGGATTATTCAAATTTGGGGGCATTTGGATTTCGAATTTATTTCAACACCGTGTTTTATTTGTAGGATTGTTCAAATTTGAAATCTTATGATTTATTTGAAATCCCTCAAACATAGGATTTTGAAATCCCACGAGAGTGGTTGGGATTTTACGGGATTTTTTATATAATAATGTTTTAAAATATGTTAAAAACACTTATTTTCTAATAAATCATTAATAAAAAAGTAATTTAATTATTTTTTCAATTTGTTTTTATAAATTATTTTTTAAAAATGAAAATTCATTCCATTTCATTCCAAATTTATCAAATCAAACATATATTTTTATAAATCCCAAATCCCTCAAAACCATTCCTTTAAAGATTTTAGGGGGTGTTTGAGATTGCTTATTTGAAATAACTTATGATTTTCTACAAAAATATTTATCAACTTATTATAAGTTAAAATGATTTAATTTTTTCAGAAACTCCTTAATACTGATTTGACACTGATATAAACTGTTTATCCAAACATTCAAAAATATTTATTACTAATATTACATCAAAATAAATCAATAAATTATTTTTATAAACAATAAATTATTTTTATAAACAATCTTAAAAGCCTTTTATTCAATTTTTTAATTTAAAAAATATGTTATCAATAGATAATTTAATCTGATTATGATATTATTGTTTGGGCACGCGTATCACGGTGTCGACGGATATTGTGACACATGCCCATCCGCCTTAAAAACCGATGTGGATTGGATAGCCGGTTGGGTTTGAATCAATGACTCAGCTGGGTCAGGCCATCGATCGATCACGTTAATCATCCATTGCCCTCTCCTCTCTCTCCTTACATTTTCCGACTGAATCTCCTGCCATATCCTCTCGATTATCCAATCAGATTAACCCAGGTTTGTTGAATTTTGCATATTTTCATGTGTCCAACAAGTATTTTGCAGATTCCAGGTACTGTATCGCACTTTAATTATACTAACTTTACTGTGACTTTTTGTTGATGTAGAGGTTTTCGATCCGATTCGGTTGTTGTCAAGTTATTTCAGTTCAGATCCTTTGTTTAGCAGAATAAGTAAGTTTTGATCTCATCTACTTCGTATTTTTGCTTGTAGACACGAAATTTGTTCCGATTTGCTACACTGTATCACTAGATCGTTCTAAATTACAGTAAATCTCGTTGATGTGTAGGTTTTTGCTTCGATTCGACTATTTTTTAAGTTAATTCGGTTTATATTTGGGTTAAACGAGTTATTTTCGTTCTATGAGTTGGTAAAAGTGGCGATTAGGAAGCAGGAGTAATTTGATGAGTGAGTAACGCGAGTGTAAATTATGTTGCAGGGTAGATAATGGCTGTGACACATCTCCATGGCACTCTTCATGTGACGATTTATGAAGTTGATAAGCTCCGTATCAGTAATGGTGGCGGCAATATATTCTCGAAGGTATACAATACGTTTTTTTTTTCGTTACAATCAGCTTTTATACTCGTTGTATTAGTTTGACATCTTTTTTCCTTTGCTGAGGATGGTCGATGACAGATTTATATTGGTTGAGTCTGGCAAAAAGTTCAACATTTGGTTTTTGATTGTCACGTAGGTTAAGTTGCTTCAAAATTGATAAGAAAATTGTGGATAACTGAATTTTACTTAAAAATGCTACTCCTTTATAACATTATGCTTTGGATCTAGCACGGTAAAAGGGTTTTTCTTTGTTTTTGCAAGTTCTGAATTTATAAAGTACTAGATCTGAATACAAAGTCATATTCGGACCATGATTGCCAATGGAGGGAGCATTTGTCATTTTGAGTAAAAAAAGAAGCTGGATATTTTGTGTTCTTGAAGTACAAATTACGTAGTGATCAAGGCAGTAGTGATTTCTTTTAGTCTAGTCCTGTCATGTCTTGTTCGGTTCTAATCGTACCAAATACTAGATAGACAAATTGTTCTCTTCAGTATTGTCCAGTCTTGCTCCCTCCGGTCCAATACAATTTTGTCTGTGTACCAAATGTTTCCCTAAAGACTAATAAACCACCAGATTTTTTCATGCAATGCAGTTCTCTCTTGGCAACAAATGAGATTTTTGACATGGGGGGTCTCACAAGTACTGGATACTCGTACAGCGTACTTACATGTCATGCTAGTCGTCTTAACTGGAAGCTCTGTGTTCATGTTTTGAGCTAATTATTGGTTTCTTTGATGACTGAGATTGCTGACCGTAATGATTACATATGACATTTAAATTGATGTGTGTTTGTATATATATATATATATATATATATATTTCTGCATTGATATGATGCTACAACTGGTGAGGGTTAGTTGATAAGCAGAGGCCCTTTTTAAACACTAGCTGAAATATCGTTCTGTAAAGAGAAGTTGCAATTCTGATGCTGACCCTTGGTCTGGGTGCTCAGATTGTTCTGATGAGGAATCATCTAGTATTTTCGAGCTCAATTTGGTCTGAGCAGCCACTTCCAAAACATGGTTTCTGATTGTCTTTCAGACCAACTATCCTTCGTAACAATATCCATGCCGATGACATCTGGTTCCTTGAAGGTTCTGTTGTTTCCTTGTGATTTCCTGTTACATCTTAATCGATATGTGTACCTTTTACCTGATTTCTAGCTGTCATTCAGGAAAAATAGCAACTCTTTCTGTTGTAGAGTTTTTTCCTTGAATCTATAGTCTCATTCTTATCTCAGTCTTTGTTTTGTCAAGTCTGCAACTTGCAACTGTCTAGGGTAACATAATATTTTGGCTTTTGGAGTAACGGGTTTCTCATTGATGCTCTTCTTATGGCAGCTCGTGTCTAACATAGAGGAGACTGTTGGCTTTGGGAAAGGAACTGCCAAAATGTATGCAACAATCGACCTAGAAAAATGCAGAGTCGGACGGACTAGGATGATTGAGAATGACCCTGAAAACCCAAAGTGGTATGAGTCTTTCCACATCTATTGTGCTCACCCAGCTACTAATGTCATATTCACTGTTAAGGATGATAATCCCATTGGTGCAACTTTAATTGGAAGAGCTTATATCCCTGTTGAAGAACTCTTAGATGGGGAAGAAATGGATAGATGGGTCGAGATCTTGGATGAAGACCGAAATCCCATAGATGCTGGTTCTAAAATCCATGTGAAGCTACAGTATTTTGATGTTACTCAAGATCGTAACTGGAATCACGGGATCAAAAGTGGCAAATATCCTGGAGTTCCTTACACATTCTTCACTCAGAGACAAGGATGTCGGGTGTCCTTGTATCAAGATGCTCATGTACCCGACAATTTCATCCCTCAAATACCCCTTGCTGGTGGCAAATTCTATGAGCCACATAGATGCTGGGAAGATATATTTGATGCCATCACTAATGCAAAGCACTTCATCTATATTACTGGATGGTCTGTTTACACTCAGATAAGTTTGATAAGAGATTCAAGGAGGCAAAAGGCTGGAGGAGATGTTATGCTTGGCGAACTTCTAAAAAACAAAGCAAGTGAAGGTGTTAGGGTTCTTATGCTTATTTGGGATGACAGAACCTCTGTAGATGTAATTAAGAAGGATGGATTAATGGCTACCCATGACGAAGATACCGAAAACTACTTCAATGGTACCGATGTTCATTGTGTTTTATGCCCCCGAAACCCTGATGATGGTGGAAGTTTCATTCAGGACCTTCAAATCTCCACCATGTTCACTCATCACCAGAAAATTGTGGTGGTGGACGCCGAGATGCCCAGTGGGGAATCGCAGAGCAGGAGGGTGGTGAGTTTTGTTGGCGGTATTGATCTATGCGACGGGAGATATGATTCCCCCTTCCATTCCCTTTTCAGAACATTAGACACCGCTCACCATGACGATTTCCACCAGCCCAACTATACTGGAGCTTCCATAACCAAAGGTGGGCCCAGGGAGCCATGGCACGACATACACAGCCGACTTGAAGGACCGGTTGCTTGGGATGTTCTGTTCAATTTCGAACAACGGTGGAGAAAGCAAGGTGGGAAAGATCTTTTGGTTAACTTAAGGGAACTTGATGGCATCCTAACCTCCCCTTCTCCAGTCATGTTCCCTGATGACCAAGAGACATGGAACGTTCAGGTGTTCCGGTCCATTGATGGTGGGGCCGCTTTTGGGTTTCCCGACACACCAGAAGAGGCGGCAAAATCAGGTCTTGTTAGCGGAAAGGATAACATAATTGACCGAAGTATCCAGGATGCTTATATCCATGCTATAAGGAGAGCAAAACGTTTCATCTATATCGAAAACCAGTATTTCCTTGGAAGCTCTTACGCCTGGGAATTCGATGATATTAAGGGTGAGGATGTTGGTGCTTTGCACGTCATCCCGAAGGAACTTTCTTTAAAGATTGTTAGCAAGATTGAGGCTGGGGAGAAGTTTACTGTTTATGTTGTGGTACCCATGTGGCCGGAAGGGATTCCGGAGAGTGCTTCCGTTCAAGCGATATTAGACTGGCAAAGGAGGACGATGGAGATGATGTACAAAGATATTGTTGGGGCTCTTCAAGCTAAAGGCCTTGAGGACGATCCGAGAGATTACCTCACCTTTTTCTGTCTTGGAAACCGTGAGATGAAGAAGGACGGGGAATATGAACCTTCGGAAACACCCGAGCCTGATTCGGATTATATGAAAGCCCAGGAGGCCCGACGCTTCATGATCTACGTGCATGCGAAAATGATGATAGGTATGTGTCTTTTCCTTATGTCTCTAAAAATCTTATATTTAGAATCTGAACTCTTTGTTATGAACTTTAGCTTTTTTATTCTAGCATGGGTGGAAGATGCAAAGTCTAATAAAGGTGAATGATGCAGAGAATGTCTTCTTCAAGAAGGAAGACAATCTTCATTAGGAGCTGTTGTTGTTGGATTCCCATATATAGTTAGACATGGACCATCAAACCTATATATATAGTGTATATATATATAACATGACAACCAAAAAAAGGTTAAAAATTCGTGAGAACTGATAAAAATATTTTTTATATGATTTCTTTCGATCAAAAACTATGATTTAAGATATTGGTATTTGTGTTCACCTTATAACCTTTTCGTAAAAAATATTTTTAAATAGGTTCTCATGGGTTTATAACATTTTTGTGGTTCTCATTTGATTTAGCCTCTACATATATATATATATATATACACACATATACACACACAAAAGAATCCCCTCTCTTTGTAAGGAGCTTTTAGAGATGGATGAGGTTCCACATATTCCAACATGATATCAAAGCCAGGGTCTAGCACCACCTAGGAACCCGCACTCTTTTGCCTCCATTCTTGGAGACATCGTCTAGCCTCAGTTTGAGGGGACTTCTAAGAGTCTTACATCGGCCAGACATGGATCATCAAACCTTTTTATACGTAGAAATCCCCTTCTCCTCGTACTTTTGGTACATGGAGTGATGGAGGTGACAAAAACTTATAGTCCCACATTTTGTGCGGCAATTAAACTGGAACTAGCTAGGACTGAGTGTGACAAAAATGTTTTTTTCCTATCCCACCAAAGGTGGAACAAAAATCATGTAGGTGGGACAAGCTTAATAAATTACTAAACTACCAATGTCAAATTAAAACACTAAAACCTTCAACAATTCTATTACCTGCCTCCCTCTCCTCTCGTTTGCATACCAAAAGCATTAAAGAGATATTTAAAGGGGTTTCACATATCCTAACACATCTGTTTGGCACCATTAAATCACTACAGCTCTTTTTAAGTACGCATAACAAGCTCATTATAAATCGGAGCAAAGTATAGTCATGTTTTCTTATTTGCTCTTTCGTTCCACCTTCCACGTTACAGTCGATGATGAATACATAATAATCGGATCCGCCAACATCAACCAGCGATCCATGGACGGCGCTAGAGATTCCGAGATAGCCATGGGAGCCTACCAACCGTATCATCTAGCCACCAGGGGTGCACCAGCAAGGGGTCAGGTCCACGGCTTCCGTATGGCTTTATGGTACGAACACCTTGGCATGCTCGACGACAGCTTCCAAAACCCGGAAAACATAGAATGCGTGAAGAAGGTTAATCAGATCGCCGACAGATACTGGGATCTGTTTGCCAGTGAGAATCTCGAACAAGATCTCCCCGGCCACCTGCTTCGCTACCCAATCGGGGTTGCTAGCGAAGGGACCGTTACCGAACTTCCGGGATCGGAGTTTTTCCCGGATACGAAGGCACGTGTTCTCGGTGCCAAATCCGATTACCTTCCTCCTATCCTTACTGCGTAAGAAGAGATCGATCTGTCGGTTTACGGTTGGTAAATGGTATAATAAGATGTGTTTTTATGTTTCGCATAGTTATAATTATAATTATAATAAACATATGTTGGGAACTTTTGTGCTGAGATGTTGGCTTATAGCATATTTCCCAAAGGTTTGTATTTTCTTTTACCCTTTTCCCAGTGGGGGCAGGCAACTATCGATGCAATTTTTAAGATTTGTGTAATTCATCTGATGTATCTTTATGCAACTACTTGTTCTGTTTTGTTTTGTTTATTTTAGCTTGCTTGCTATCTTGTTTTTTTTTTTTTAAATTTGCTTTGTAAATTAGGGTTTTTTTTTTACGTCTATATCTTACCCCCGAACTTTATAACGGTGTGAGATTTTATAGGGTTAAATTTTGTGAGAGTACGTGGAGCACTGTTAGATAATTTTCTAGAAAACCCTTTGAGAAGATGAAATATTTTTCAACATATATTGAAAAGAAATGGTTACATTTAGTTGATTTGGGAGTCCCACATGCATGCTCCAACGGAGACTGAGGCGCACAAATGATTTGAGAGTAGAGATGGAAATTTTACCCGTTGGGGCGGGTACTCGATCCTTGCGGTGCGAGGATTCCTTGCTTTGGCAGGAAACTGGGTGGGAACGAAGGTTTATTTTCATAGCCGAAGTAGGGCTGGGATGGCATTACCATCCTCTAAACCGATGACGATGAAGTTTTTTTATTTTGTTAAATATATGTATATGTGTATACATGTGTATAACATATATTATATGATGGGGACCTTCTTTGAGAACCAATAAAATTATGATAACCTTGAGAACCTGTGCATCATGTATTATTTCATATGATCTTTTTTCATCCAAGACTAGGATTTAGAATATTGATTAACATATCTTTGTTTTACAATATGTTTGTTTCACATACCGCTCAATATCCATCCCGTTTCCATCCATATCCGAGAGTGCTGAGAGAGGGTTAGATAATTACAGATTATCCTAGAGTGTTTAGACCTTGATGTAGTATACCTTGGTATTAATACCATTAGATAACTCTCCCCAACAACTTTTAAGAGGAAAAAAATGAGTATCTAAAATAGTAGACCTTTGTTCTGATACCATTAAATATTTCTTTAAAAATGCCTATAAGAATACAAAGATTTAAACATGTATTAAAAAGCAAAAGTTCAAGTAAAACCATCCCCGAGTTTCATTGGATTTACGTGGAATTTCTTAACTATATTTCACATGGTTTTTTTAATTTTAATTTTGTCTAATTTAGATATATTTTAGCATGTAATTATTAAATCAAGTTCTCTAATCCATAATTGATAGTACATTTGTTTATTTTGTAGTCAAAAAATACAATATTTTAATACACTTTTTCATATAAACAATTTTCTAAATCGGTACTTTTACCCTGATTTAATACGTTTGGATATAGTTGTCACAGTGTATATATATACATATAAATTGGGAATTTGGGTTTCAACTTCATCATCTCCGATCTGCATCTTCTCGCCGGAAATTCATCAGGCACAACTAATTGTTTTCAGGTGTTCGATTTCGAGCTATTCTAGGGCTTCGAATCCTTTCCGTTTTGGTAGGCCATCGTTCATATTTACCACCCAAAAGGAAGGAAATGTTTTCCCCTTTCAGGTGCGTCTATATGTATATATGTATTTGTAAATTAATTTTGCAACGCAAGTCCTATCTGATCTATGCCTCAGTTGATCTATGATTGGATGTATTATGTAAATATTGTATCAGGGTTTTGTGATCTTTCGTTCCGTGGTCAATTAGATCGATGTTTCTGATTGGAGCACTGCTACGATTCGGATTTGTAACTGCTTGGCTGTTTCATCTTGTTGCATGTATGGGGTATGTTGTTTGATTACGTTAATTTCTGGAGTTCTTGTTTCTGGTGATTATTGGTTTTTGTTTATTTACTGATTAGGTTTTGGTTGTGTAACAATATGAATCAATCTGTCTTGTTGAACTTGTGATTGTATATCATCCTGGTAGGGAATTCTAGGAAACAAAAACGAATTCCTGTTAGGGGCTGTTTGGTTGGTTTTGCATAAGTTGGATAAAGCTATATGAGTGGTTAATTTGTCTGTATAGATTACAAAGGTTTTTGTTTAGGACGTTTTTCCAATAGATGGAAGGAGAGTTTTTTTAATTGGGAGGGGCAGGTTTGGAAAAAAACTTGGCTTCTTGCCAAGCCACTTTCTTTATCATTAAGTTACTATCAAACAATTATGTATAGCTAACCAAATAAGTTGTGAGTCTCGTTAAGCTCGTTAAGCTGCCAACAAACAGGCCCTTAGAAAGCCCTAGATCCAGACCTACCAATAAGGTGCGTAACAATGAATTGTAATTCAAGGTACGGTATGGTAAAACTAAGGTGATTTGTGTGTTTGGTATGTGAGACAAGTCGGGACATGAACGTGTGCGACATTGGATTGTGACAAACAAGATTTGAGTGGACAAAATGCGTTTTTTCTGTCCTATCAACATAGGTCGAATAAATATCAGGGAGATGAGACTTGATTCGTAAATTACTAAACTATCTATATCATTCAATATAAAACCTCATACCTTCTGAAATTCTTTCATCCACCTACCTTACTCTCGCCTGTCCGGTCATGTCCAATCCCGTCCCCATACCAAATTTACTACTAATCCAAGTTCTTGAATATGGTCTAGATTAACATGTCTTTCTGATTATTGGTTTTATGGTATGTGCTTCTGATCGCAACTCATTACGTGAAACACAAAAAAAGTAATTATGTTTTAGCTATAAGATTTCTTTTTCCATAAAGATAAAACCGACCTTTTATCATCTTTTGTTGCTTAGAAGTGGCATCAGTTTATAAAGTTGGTATAGCTTCTTTCTACCTTGCTCATACTTATAGTATGCTTGGCTTGTTAAATATGGTTCTTTGGATGAGGGAGTTTTCCTGATGACCACATCATCACATTATGATTATGTTAGTATTCGAGGGAAGTCCTGATGACTATGGTAGAAGGCTAGACGATATGGTAGAATGCTAATAATCCCTCCATCCCAAAATAACTGTCCAATATGAAAAATGCACGCAGTTCCTGAAATATATAATTATTACACTTTTTCATTAACTGAATGACAATTTTTACCCTTAATAACGGGGGAGTAATGAGTTTCTTCATGTCATAGTTTAGGGGAGAGCTGGAAATGAAAAATGCACACAGTTTCCGAAATATATAATTTTTCATTAACTGAATAACAATTTTATCCTGTTATTCTTAATAACAGGGGAGAAATGAATTTCTTCATCTCATAGTTAAGGTATAATTGGAAATGAAAAATGCACACATTTTATGAAATATATAATTATTACACTTTTTCATCAACTGAATGACAATTTTACCCTTAATAACAGGGGGAATAATGAATTTCTTCATCCCATAGTTAAAGGGTAGAATTGGATATGTTAAAATGCACAGAGTTTCTGAAATATAAAATTATTACAGTATTTCATTAATTGAAGGACAAATTACCCTTAATAATAGAGGGAGTAATGAATTTCTTCATCCCCTTGTTAAGGGTAGAATTGGAGATGAAAAATGCACACAGTTTCTGAAATACATAATAATTACACATTTTCATTAACTGAATGACAATTTTACCGTTAATAACAGTGAGAGTAATGAATTTCTTCATCCCATAGTTAAGGGTAGAATTGGAAATGAAAATTGCACAGAGTTTCTGAAATTTATAATTATTACACTTTCATCAACTAAATGACAATTTTACCCTTAATAACAGAGGGAGTAATGAACTTCTTCATCTCATAGTTAAGGGTGGAATTGGAAAGCAGCACTTACTTTTGAAAGTGGACACTTGTTTTTGGGAGGAGAGTCTAACATTCAGGGTAGTCTTGACATGCAGTAGAATATTCAAGTGTTGCAAGATTAATTTATTCAATATGATTCCTTACAGAATTAAGCTCATCTGTAACAGAGCAGTGGCTGTCTTGGATGTGATGCGAAGCACAAACTGATGAAAGGTCAGGAAAGTCAAATCCGCTCGGCATCAAGACCTTCTATGGCGGAGGGCGTCTTGACAAGTAGTAGACTTGATGTGGACAACAGTGCGGTTCATTCTCTCGGAACCATTTCTTCAATCGACACACCCAATCCAACTCTTGATTCTCATGGCATTGGGGACCCGTCACAGGACTTCATAAATCATGGCAAGTTTTTGTTCTGTTGTGTCTTGTCCTGTCCTACAAACCAAATGTGTCCATTCTTATGTCACGCTAAACATGGGACAATGGGTTTTTGTTCTGTCGTATGCTGTGTATCAGACGTATCTGCTAACTTAGGGTTGGATTCTTGTGAGAACAACCTATTTTCATGAGAAGGTGATAAAGCTACAACCTTCACACAGTATAATTAGGGGTGTAAATGAGCCGAGTTGAGTCAAGTAGTAGGTTATTCGAGCTCGGCTCGAAAAAATTATACCAGGCTCGAGCTCGATTCAAGCTCAAATAACTTGTTCAATGTAAGGGTCGAGCTCGAGCTTGAATATTTTTTGAGTAATTGAGCTCGATGCTCGTTTATGGGCTCATACTCGCGATTGATTAACTCGTTAATTGCCTCGTGGTTGATAATTTTTCATATTTTTTTTTGTATTATTTGTGAACATGAGTGTATTTGGCTCGTAAAAGTATATGCTGGAATGGCTCGGCTCGGCTCGAAAAATTTAATCGAGCTTCTGAATGAGCTGAGTCGTACATTGGTTATGAAGCTCGACTTGTTAAGTTAAAGGAGTTCTATTTTGTGTTCGAGATCAACTTGAGCTCTAGAATTATTAAGCTCGAGTAGCTCGTTAAAAGCTCAACTCGTTTACACCCCTAAGTATAATGTAACCTTATTATGAGACCTGTGAATATATTGTGTGGAGGCTACTGCCTTCACACAATATAATGTAAACTTCCGATACACATTTTCAGGTCATGTGGAGGTTACAACCTACACAAAATAGAACACATCATTCATAAAATATAAATGTATCTTCACTTTTTCTCACCTTCTTATGAAAATGAAAATTCTCACTGGTCCCGAGTCTTGATGTAATGTACCAAATATATATGAAGCTTATTGCTCGAAATTTTCTTGTTGCTATCTTGTATTTCTTATTTTTTTAAAGTTACGTAATGGTTGCAGTTACTTTGCTGTAGGTTTTCTTTTCTGGAACCAAAGTAGGCAGCAGTGGGTCGGAAATAAAGGAAAGTCTAACCAAGGAGACCAGCTTCGTGAATCCAGATTGAGGTAACGTTTTCTTTATCGACATATGCATATGTGTAAATGAGTGGGATCGTTTTGCAAAAATTAGTTTTACCAATAAGCATAAACCTTAAGAAAGATATCCACAAGATAACATAAAACATAAGTTTGGTAGATTAATATATATGTGTTTATATATGCATATTCGCTTAAACATATCTAGTAACAAACGGCCACATGGGTACATGTAACATCTTAAATATATGCCATACACTTAACTTAATCTGGTCTTTAGATAAAAGGGTCATTTAAGCTAAACCGTAGGCATGATTCTTTCTACTCTTTTATAGTTACAGCATAAGCTTTTATTTGCCAACACAAATTGGGTAAGCATTTACCGGCAAGCAAAGAGTCTTTCTTTCCTTACCAAGTGAGCAACTCGGTCAAACTCATTTGTCAGTCAGAGTGTATGGTAAATAAAGTCACCTCTTACCACGTAAGCGTCTCTTACCCAGTAAGGGGTTGAGCAATTAGTAACCATTTATGGTCTGTGATACCTTAAATGATTAAATGGATGCATAATCTGATGTATTTAAATTTATTGCTATAGCCTGTATCAGTTTCCTTCTTCGCTTCAGCAATAAAGGATTTTGATCAATCTGATCATAATAACATCCCCCCCCCCCAATGGGGCGGGTGGAAATGTGTTTTTGACCACCATTAATCTTTATATACCAAACAAGCTGAATACATCATAATCTTTTAATAGTAATACCATTACCCGTACCTCAAATCCTGAAAAGAGAAACCTATTCGCGCGCCCAGAAATCTTTAAATCATGAATTAGAATCATGGTATTGAAAGAAACAGGACCATGAAAGGGGTCAAGGATGTGGAGGCTGAAGCATTAGGTGCTTGACTTTGATCGCCTTGAAATATGACACAGATACAGCGGCATGCATACATATAAACCAAAACGAATCTATTTTATCCCCCAAATACACACACACACATATATGTACAGCTGGTATCATGTGAGAACAAGTTTTTTTTAGAGAGAGCAACAAGAACACCTCCAAGTCTTTGGACAACTTGGTTTTTATGATTTGGTGGCTCCAAAAATTGTGAACCTCCATTTGATGGCTCACAAAAAATGGGGATCTTCATCTAAGCTCATCTTCATCTAAGCTCATCTTCATCTTCACGAACTTTCACATATCTTCAAATGGTTAAATTTGTTAAAGTTTCAGTCATAATGATACAAGTAGGTAGATGAAAGCAGACAAACATAGATAAAGGTCTGTGTTCTCCCCAAAAAAGTTGATCTCATATCAAGATTCTAGTTGTAGAAAAGTTTGAAGAAGCATATGGGACCAAATGGTTTCCAGGATGTTCTTCAGTTTGTTCATTTTTTTGGGGGTGTTCTCCTGAACCCCCTCCCTTCTCTCTCTCTCTCTCTCTCTCTATATATATATATATATATATATATATATATATATGCATGGCATCCATCAAGATTCTATTCGTAGAAAAGTTTGAATAAGCATCTGGGTCCATATGTTCTTGATTTGTGGAGTGTCTAATTCTGCAGTTGGAACGAAACGTATGTTAGTTTGCTGGGTAGCAACAAGCCGTTCGCCATGCCTGTTCCTCTCTCCGTAAGCTTCTTCGATCTGTTGGAATTTAGAATTATGATTTAATTATGTGGATGAAGGAAGACATGGTAGTTGAAACTGGCAATGCAGGAAATGGTAGATTTTCTGGTGGATGTGTGGGAGCAAGAAGGAATGTATGATTGAGAAAAGCCTAGCAGGTATGTTAATGTATATAGAAACAAAGAAACCTACTCTCTTCAGTTGTCACCTAAAATAATACTCCATGCTAGTACCACTACCTTCTTATTTCTCATACACTTTTAATATAAAAAATTTATTCAACTTGGGTTTTTTAATTCATTTACTTTTAGCTATGATTTAGGGTCTGTTTACTAAACGTTTTAGTTGTAGAAGCCACCACCGTCACTTGGAACCACATAACTTCATAAAATAAACGTTTTAGCTGTAGGAGCCACCACCGTCACTTGAAACCACATACCCTCGTAAAATAAAAATTAAGGAAGACATTTTATTTTTTCAATTGAATGGTAAAAGACTAGACTATCCCTCACTAACCGGTTTTTTAGGTCAAAAAGATTTATTTAATCGGTTTTGAAAAGTTAAAGAGTTTTTTTTTTTTTTTTTAAATTGTCCAAAAATTTAATTACCCAAAATCAAAAAACCGTTTTTTTGGATTTTTTTTTACCCTTTTTAATTAATAAAAGGTTACCCTTAATCAGAGACAAAGGAATTTTATCCATCTCATAATTGAGATAGATATTTACTTTTGAAGGTGAACATTCAAAAGGATAAATAAAAATAAAAATATGAACGTTTATTTTAGGACGGGAGATATCGCATCATTTTCTTTATTTTTAGCCAAATTAAGTATTATAAATAGTTGGATTCGAGACAAAATTACACAAAGTGAAAAGAGTTTGGTAAAGTAACATCATTTGACCCTTACAGGCAAGATACATCCAACATATTTTAGTCTGATTTATATTCAATACCGTCTCTTTTTACGTTTTCTCTGGTTGATAATTGCCCTCTCTTTACGTCTTCTTCTCCCACAGTCAATACTCAATAGCGGTTCCAGAAATTTCTCCGAACGAGTGCACCTTAGGGTGGGTCCACAAAATTACGGTTTGACCTGGGGAAAGTCGGCGTGATTTGACCAGAGAATAGTCAATTGTGTCGGTTTGGGGAATAAAATACATTTTGTCGAATGGAATTGATCTTCAAAATAAATATATGTTGTCTTGACAATGAGGCAAAAAGAGATGGATTTTAAGACGAATTGGTTCATAGTGTAATGATACTTATAATTGTACTGAGTGCAATTCATTCAACCTAAAAATTAAAAGATAATATTACAAATTTGGTTTCAAGGTATTTAAAGGCACCCATCAAAATCAAGTGAGTGTACCTTTCAGATGTCAAATATTTTCTCTCTTGTAATAATCGGGTGAGCAGGTACATGAGATTCCGCTTCCCTATTAATAGGTCCGCCCTTGCCCCTATTTACTTTTCCTATGGCAATATGCCCCTGTTTTCATCCCCTTGATGTTTCTACGTGACAAATGCTGTTTTCAAGGTCCGCTCCCCTCTTAATATAATTTTAAGAATGTCGGGTGGAACAAAATTTATTTTCTTCCTCATTACGATAGAAATGGAATGATAAAATCTATAGTTGATGGAATTCATGAAATTCAAAATCAAACGTTGGATTGGAATTTGGTCAATAGAATTGATCATTCCAATTTCATCAGATAAACGCCCTCTTAGGGTTTGTTTGTCTAATCAAACTCACAACTTATTTGGTAGCAATACATATGACTGATAGTGACTTAATGATATAAAAAAGTGGCTTATTTAGTAAATTTCAAGGGATAAAACTGTAAGTTTTTTTTCCAAACATCTCAATCCCTATTAAAAAACACGCTCATTTCATTTATTAAAAAATTCTGCCAAACACAAATCTTTCTGATTTATACAAATAGAATATGCATACCACTATTCAAACGGTACTTGATAAAAACCAAACAAACACCCTTCTAAAATTGTAATAAATTAAATAGGTTGTGGAAGGAGGTAGAGTTTTCAAAAAAAAATCAAAGAGAAAACACGAAACTTCTCGTATCATTTCCCTTTTTTATCTTTAATTATTCCACCTACCCTCCTTTATATATTCACCACCACCACCGCCGGCGCCACCACCATAATGGCCTTGTCTCGTTTCAACTTACACAACCTCACTCACACTCAAAGATCACTGCTCAAAACACACACATGGAGCTCTCAACTCCTCCACCACCGTTTCTCCTCCGCCACCACCCACCACCATGAAAAACCAGACACCAAACAGGTTTCCATCTCCGACGACGACTCTACCAACAAACCCAAACTGTTTTCTGCCCATCGGAGATCACTTTGGTCGAAAAACAATCATCGGAATTCTCTCTCTGGTACAAACTTCAATCTCTTAAACTCTAATTTTGGCATGGAAATGAGACGCATCCCGTTTGGGGACAGGGATGATCATATTCCTACACCACCTTCTCTTTTTTTAGAAGGGTGTCCTAGTCATAGCCAGGACTAAGTCCGGTAAATTGTGACGGCAAGAAATCATCACTGATAAACTCAGTGCCTATAATTGTCGTGTACACCTAGAAACCCTTGACAGATGAGATATTTCACCATATCTCTTGATCAATACACCACAACCCTTGTGGTTAACCACCTTTTCTTTCTCATCTAATAATTTCAAGATTTCTTGAAACCAGGATTCGGAACTGCGATGGCGACCATGAACAGACTACTGAATAACTTATCGCCATGGCATCTGATCAGAAGATTGAAACAGAAAGATGAAAGCTATGACATCAAATATCAAATGCCAGGGTTGTCTAAAGATGATGTGAAGATTTCAGTTGAAGATGGGATTTTGTTCATCAGAGGAGAGCATAAAGATTCCGGTGAGGATGAGAATTGGTGGGGCGCCAGTTACAGTTACTATAACACCAGCCTGAGGCTGCCGGAGGATGCGAAAGTGGAGGAGATCACGGCGGAGATGAAAAATGGGGTGTTGCATCTTATCATACCAAAAGATGAGACCAAGAAGAAAGACATCATCAAGGAGGTTCAAGTTGGCTAGTTTTTGTCTATCTATACAGATATAGATACATACAATGTGTGTGTGTACGTATATGTAGAGTAAGGTTCATAGAGAGAAAAGTAATTAAATAAGACAATATTTAAATGGGTCGAATCATATGTGAGTCATCGGTTATGTCTCCAGTACACCCTTCGCAATCATTTTAAAGTCACGTGTGATCTTATACGTAATTCAATTATTTTCGTATTTTTTTATTTGGTTATTGTTCAGGTTTAAACATCCTTTAATATATGTATGTATGTATATAATGTGTGGGTTTTAATACATGAATATGCTACAAAATGGAAACCTAATAAAATATTTGAGCATGAGAAACAAATAAAAATCTATTGTCGATTAGGGTTTATAGAAAACTTAATTAGAATTGATTGACTATAATCAAATATCCAATCGTAACTGGATATCGGATCTAAAATTTTAACATCTAAAATTAATCGGTTGGTTTTTGAATTACAGTCCAACATCCAAAAAATATATATATATATATATATATATTTATATATTCAGGATCAAACACCTACAGATTTATTCATTCGAATAAATATCAATGTAATTAATTATTTAAAAATCGAAAAATCAGTTAAAATTTTCTGCATCTTTCCCTTTTTTACTTTCGTAAGCTTTCATTAATAATTATATATTTAACTATAAGTTAGATGATTTTGGGCAAGTACATTTTATTTTTTATTTTAAATAAATTATCGTACTTATAAAAGTATTTAAAAGGCATTACAAATGGGTCAAGAATCCCTTAGTGTTAGTGGGTCGTGGGCCCACTACATGGATTGCGGCCCAAATTGAAACACTCGTACTAAAAGTATAGTCTTCCAAAATAAGTAATAAGCAAAATAAAATGTAAAATTTCATATACACTTGAAACTTCACAGTAAAACACTATTAATGTAACTTTTATAGTGTTTTTATTGTAAATGTTTCAATTTTTTTACCTTCATAATAATTTACCGTAAAGTTTTAGATGTAAAAATATAGTCATATACATAGACTTGGGATCACGTGAGGCTCATGAAACCATTTTTTTGCACTTGAAACTTCACAGCAAAACGCTATGAAGGTTCGGTTTTTCTTTTTACTTTCACAACATTTTGCTATGAAGTTTCAAGGATAACAAAGTAGTGTCACGGGTATCACGAAAATAGATTGGTCTCGCATGAACCTATCTCTCTCTATATATATATGTGCGCGCGTGTGCGCATTTTTAATCTATATTTGAGAAGAATGTTAGAGAGGAATCTTGCGGCGGGTATCCCAAAAAATGTAAGCATAAAAAGGCCAACAATAAACACTAGTAAAAAGTTGGTGTCTTACATTCCCTCCTAATAATTAGCAAAAAGACAAAAACAACTACTACTGCATGCCCTCCCTTCCATTCACTGCTGGTTAACTGCACCTGGATATCTCACTGCATCTCCCAGAACTCTTTCTTGCTCTATCTGCCACACACTCATCATTATTCAATCAAAACACCAACAATATATACTTAAAGTCTTATATCAGTTAAACTTGAATTATTTTTTTGTCTATATCTGATAAAACGTCCTTCTCTTTTAAAAAATAATCTGATCAAATTATCAACCAAATTACATAATCGAAAATGGTTAAGTAATTACTTGAAACAATTCATGCAGCTTGTTTTTCAGATAACAGTATTCATGTTCAAGCACTTCTAATGCTCTCATACACCTGCATATGTACATAAACATCAATACAAACAAATTCGATCGATCTAATATATAATAACATAAACAAAACAACCACACACACACACACACACATATATATATATATATATATAGTCTATCTTTTTTACAGATCGAATAATTCGTCTAGTTTTTATGTGTTGTTTCATATATAAAACAATACGTGTGAAAATGTAGTGTTTATACAATGCTTGTTAACACCGTTTTTCTTCTACACACAAGATAGTCATGTTAATTTCACATGAACCAAAAAATTCATACAAACTGGTTTTCACGTGTTGTATGTGAAACAACATGCGTAAAAATGCAGTGTTCGTACAATATTGTTTCATATTCGAAACGTTTATTGACTGTTTTTCTGCACGGAAAACAATCTTACTTCAGACAATGTATAAACATTGTGTTTTCACATGTGTTATGTTGTTTCATATACGAAACAACACACATTGAAAACTAGTTTTTAAGTTTATACGATTTATTGAGTTTGTAAATGATTATATATATATATATATAGAAACGTACGCTGGACGATTATTCTGGTCGACGGCGGCTCGAAAAGCAGCACATATGTTTCTAACCCTTTTAGCACCAATGCTTGAACTGCTTCCCATCAACTGGTTCAAATGTATTCCCAGTTTACAGTAATCCCACGTCTCTCTATCCAACCTAATTAATGGTTTCAAATTCAAAAACCCATTAAAACCCATATTCAGAAAACATAAATAAACCCTAAAATCGAATAAATTAATCAACGAAAAATCGAAAGAATCGTTTTACGAACACTAGGTTTCGGAGGTTTCGAAGCTGCTTTTCGGATTCGTGAAAGTAGATGGTGACGACTTCGGAGACGAAGTTGGGAGACGTTTGATCTTGAAGTTGTTGGAGTTGCAGAAACTGTTCGTCGAGAACGCCTTGATGAAAGAGTAACGAAAGTAATCGATTCATATCGGTTCGCAGACGAACTGCACCGAATCCAAGCATCCACAAAGGAACACCCGTTTTGGATCACTTGAAGTTGAATCGAAAATGAAGTTAGTTAAAATGGTGTGTTTTTGTATAGGCTGATGATATCACAAGTGTGAGTTAATGAATTCATGGTGGCATTCTATTTATAGCAAGCAATACTACTGCTTCACTCGCTGGTCACTGCTATATATATATATATATATATATATATATATATATATTATGAGGTGTCAACTTTTAATGTTTGAAAAGGAATTAAGCATTAATTAATGAAAATGAAATTGTTTGGTTTTATACAATGAAGCAAATTGCATGAAAAAACAACGTACTTTAAATTGATTTTTATTTTGAGTAGAGTACTTTCAAAACTTCCATTTTGGTACATAAAATGTAAAGTTTTAAACATTTAAGTACCTTCGACACATCAATATGGTAACTGGTTAATGCTTCAACAGGTTAACTGGGTGTTTAAATGTTTAAAACTTTACATCTTAGGTACTAAAATGAAAGTTTTAGAATACGTTGTCCAAAATATGAACCAAGTTAAAGTACGTTATTTTTCCATGCAATTTGCGCTATATAATATAATGAGTTTATTCTGTTGTAAGTCTAAATTTTCGTTGCAGGTTAAATTGAGAGAACGAAAATTCGTTCAATGTCATTTTTCATTTCCAGCATGAACCAAATAGCCCGGATGAAAAGTAGAGAAAAAAGCTTACTTTTTAGCCACATTCAAAGTTTTTTTCTCACAAAAACCACAAGTCAAGGTTCGCAAGGGATTTCTTTCTTGCGGTTTTCTGACGTTTTTCGACGCATCAAGATGAAAAGTGGATCTACTACATAAATAAATTGAGACACAGTAGTTTGCGGCACTGCAAGGACATACATTGACGATGCAAAAGCCAAACCAAAGTTGCATATTGCGGCACCACAAGCCATTTCGTAGTTTGTGTCACTACAACGACATGTTGCAGCTTACAACACCACAAGAAAAAATGTCTTGCAACATTGACTTGAGGTTTTTTTGGCTATTTTGTGAGAAAAAGATTGGAACCCATGTGGTTATTTATGATGATGGCCCGTAACTTGTTGTATATTGGAAGTGTAGCTATGCAACAAAATGTGAAAACTACTATCATAAGATATTATTTCACATAATTTTTTTCAATCCAAGATTAGAATTTAATATTTTGGTTACCATATGTTTGTTTCATATGTATTCGTTTCATAATCGAAACTTTGTAGTTGTATTTTTAATTTGTTTCACAAACATATTAAAGATGTTCACTTTGTGAAACAAATATATGTTAATCGTCTCTGGCATGTAACTCAGTTGGCAAACGATTGGAAGACTCTGTCAACAAAAGTTGGAGTCATTGTTTGATGGGTTGAGTTCACGTGAGATCAACCTGTTTTCGTGAGACCACTTTTTTACACTTGAAATTTCACAACAAAACGCTGTGAAAGTAACCTTCACAGTGTTTTTGTTGTGAATGTTCGACTTTTTTTTTACCTTCACAGCTTTTTGCTGTGAAATTTGAAATGTAAAGAAGTGGTTTTACGAGTTTCACGCAAACTGGTTGGTCTCATGTAAATTCAACCCGTAGCTACTATGCTTATAAAAGAAATCTAATATTTTGATTTTAAAGCACCCAAACAAATACATTATAAGTATTTGAAATCAACCAAAAATTTAAAAATCCTTCGAAATGGTAAATTCAGCTAAAAACACATTAGATAATTTTACGAACTTTTAATCAACTTTAAAGGAGCACATACTCTGCAAAAATCTCGAATCCGTCATCGAAGACGGCTTAAGATGAAAAAAGATATGCTATAAATTACAATTTAAAAAAAAATTAACATTTATTTATTTATACATTTTTAAATAATTTATTTCGTTATTTTTAATGGAATATTAAAATATTGCTTAATAAAAATAAAGTAGAATAGCTTTACAGAATTTTGTCATCTTATTGCTTGTGTTGATAATGAGTACTAAATAATTTTGATATGAGAATTTGTAATAATTTGAAGGATTTTATAAAATTTATTGAGAATAATGATATAATTAAATATTGATTTTATTATTAAATATCGTATACATTTAACCGAAAAAATTTCTACAGACATTTAATTTCAAAGTTTGTTATTAATAAAGCAGTTGTACTGAAAATGCGGCTAGATTATCTCCTTTTTAGGGAGAGCTAATGTTTGTTGGGTATTTTGGTTTGACATTGCTTCACATCCGAAAAGAAGGGAGATGTGTCTGAGTTAAACTTGAAAATAAAAGGGGTTGTTTGTTTATCTCTTATTAGTTCTATTAAGAGGTAACATCTGAATCGTTAAGAGGTGAATCTTGTTTGGCAAAAAAAAAATATATGTCTCTTAATGGTTCTAAAATCTTCTGAATGATTTTGTATCATGGATCTCTCTTAACCATTAAGCGCCCTAATTTCATTGTAAACAATTATATTTCATTTTGCATTATATCATGAAAGACTCTTAATCATCCTGACCACTTAATAATTTTGCACCAAATCATTCAGCAACTGTCAAACAGCCTCAAAGTCTTTTTTCATTCGTCGGCAATAAATTAAAATCAAGCTCATAAGCTTATTATCTTGAGTCGGGATTCCCCTTTTATGTCCCCATACCTTCTGTGGCGACATGGGGACGAAAAATAGGAAAGAGAATGATAGGGTTTCTCTCGATTGTGGTAGAGAAATACAAAATATTTCTTATCATTTGGGAGTCTCCGAATTTATGGAATTTTACAATCTCTCGTATTTTCTCTTTTGGAGAATTTTTTTGAAAAATCTGTTGGAGTAAAAAAATTGTCCAAAATCTTCTTTTTTCTTCATTTCAAATAATCTCTTGAACGTGTTTTAAATTTTAGAATATTAATTAATATAACCATTTTCAGATGTTAATTTTATCTCTTAGTCAATTTTTTTCAAAATTACCAAAATGTCACTAGGTTCGTAAGTGGCAGGTCCATAGTTTACGGAAGGGTTAAAGTGTTAAAAAAAAAATAAGTTTCTAAACCACGTCCGCAAGTGCGGGGACAAAAATTGTAAATTTGATCCAACACCTCCGCTTGGGATGTGTTATCGTGGACCTAAATTAATTTTACAAATATGGTCTCTGCACTTTATTCAAAAAATAAAAAAATTACACTTTGACTATTCCGTAAATGCATACCTCTCACTTGTAGACCTATTGTCATTTTGATAATTTTAGGAGAAAAATAACTAAAAGGTAAAAACACAAGCTGAAAATGGTTATTTTAATTAATTTTCTTTTAATTTTGTGTCATGATATTATTTTTATTAAAAAGAACTACTTAGTAATAGCTTTGCTAATTATTGTAGATTTTTTTTTTTATAATTTTGATTTAGTAAGACTTCCATTTTAAAATAAATATCTATATTATTATTATAGTTTTCCCCAAAATAA
>NC_037531.1:18654940-18664848 GCF_001531365.2 Cynara cardunculus var. scolymus | reverse complement strand
GACTTATTTAACATATTTTGGAATGTCCAAGGACTTATTTGTGCCAAAAAATTGTCCAATGACTTATTTAACATGTTTTGGAAAGTTCAAGGACTTATTTGTTCCAAAAAAAAATTCAAGGACTTAATCATTCCAAACAAGAAAGTTCATTGGTTTTTATTGTACTTTTCCCTATTTTTTAATATATATATATATATATATATATACACACACATATATATAGGAGCTCATTCAAGGGAGAACTGACTAGTTTGTGATAAACGTGAGATCCAATTTCAACCGCAATTCAATAGATAAATTAGAAAGCTTATAATTTTGGTAATTCTGAATTAAAATTTTAATGCAAGGACATTTTATGTATTTTAAAATTTTCCTATCTTCTCTCTCTGTCCCCCATCCTCCAGCCTTCGACCTCCGGCCACCGTCCTCCAATGATACCACTGTGATATCTAAAAATATTGACTTTGTTAAACAAAAGACACAATGTGATACTCAAACACATATAAGATGCATTATGATACCACTGTGTTACATCTCTTATCGTCTACACAAACAACCTCAGTGTAATACCTAAACACATATAAGATGCATTGTGATACCATAGTGGTATCACCGGAGGATGGTGACCGGAGGCCGGATGATGGGGGATGGAGAGAGAAGAGAGGAGGGAGGAGAGATGAGATTTTTAAAATGCCAAAATGTTCTTGTATTAAAATTTTAATTCAAAATTACCAAAATTATAAATTTCCTAATTTATTTATTGATTTAAGATTTCACGGTTACCATAAATTAATTAGTTGAAATTTAATTAAGTGTTTAATATTTTAATATTATTAAAAGTATTAGAGTGATACAATTGACAAAATCGAAGAAAATGTTGGGAATAAACCGGACCGGGTAGCACCGTCGCAGTAGGGAGTGTTACGGTGAGGGCTGGAGCAGAGAATAAAACCTGATTGGGGGTTTAATTCCGGTGTATGCGCGTGCAGTCCGGCTACACTCCACCCTAACATTCTTTTGGTGTGCAGCCGCTAATGTCACCCACCCCATACCGGCATAAAGTGGCCAACACCACCTTCTGCCACCCCTTTTTACATTTATTTTATTTTATTATTTTAATTATATCGGTTTCGGAAAAAGGGTATTTTAGTATTTTTATATCCACCCCATGCTTGCTTGCTCTAGGCATTATCTTTCTTTATTTCATTTCCTTCAATTTTACTTTACTCATTGATTTAAACAAAATTTAATTATTTTAGTATTAAAATAATAATTAATTTTTAAAATAATTACTCTCATAACAGTAGTTTATGACGTCATCCTCTCATCATTCAACAACTTTAAGCATGTAATTGTACATATACTTTCAACATCAGCCAACCAATAGATAGGTTTAAACATTCATCAATAGATATACATTCCAAATTCAAAATTACAAATAAATTATTAGATTGTCAAGTGATCAATCATTATATAATCATTTATTCGTGAATTAAGAAGCAGTCATTATTTAGAGATACGTATTTCGATCACAGGCATACCTATTATGCATTTAAGATATGTGCATACATGAAGTGGAAGGAGTACTTACTCATGTGCAACAAACGATTTCTTGAGTTTGTGAGCTTCAGTTGGCAACTTAACATTGGTGGCTAACCCTACTCGTTCAAGAAACCTTATCGTATACCAACCAAAGTCGATTTGCCACCATTCTAACCCCTGTCGAGCTGAATATTCAAATGCATGATGGTTGTTATGCCATCCTTCACCAAAAGTAATCAACGCCATCCACCTGTACATGTATTGTTACAAAATGTAAATATCGAAAATTATAGACTGATCCTCTGTATATAATCAATTTTCAAAAAAAAAGTGCAAACCAGTTGTTTTTGGAAAGATCTCCAGTGTCCCATGTTTGATTTCCCCATATGTGACAAACCGAGTTCACTAAAAACGTTGCATGGTGAATGTATACAGTGGAAACACCCTACATATCCTCTCATAGTACAATAAACTCATTGTTAGGTATTAATTTAACATTGAAACCTTGTACGATAACTGCTCTTTTTTCATTTGCTCTAAAAATTGCTGAAGCAAAGTCTTACCACAACCCAAACGAGGTAGGTAAATCCACCGACAGCATAAGCAAGGGCCACAAATGATAATACATGAAATGCATAAGTTCTGTTAAGGAACCTATAGAATTTCTGACTCTTTAAATCTTCTACATTTTTACCTTCTTGATACTGCAAAACATATAATCAACAACACTGACAAGATAATCAGCCAAAATGAACTCTCTTTATGGGATACAAACATACAAATTACCTTTTCAATGATGTAGCCACTATCAAACATCCATCCCATATGACTGAACCAAAATCCGAAGATGGGAGAGTGTGGATCTTTCTCGGTGTCAACATATTGATGGTGATATCTATGGGTGCTCACCCAAAATATTGGATCCCCCTGTTTACAAATACATTTTTTATATGCATGGAAGTAACTGAAGATCTATTAGATGCATTAAGAGCGGCAAAAAAACAAACCTGGAAGGCTAGGACTCCAATGTAAGCAAAGATGTATTCGAGCCACTTGGGTAGTTTGAAACTATGGTGTGTTAGGTTACGATGATACGAGAGAGTTATACCAAATAACTCACACAACATGACTCTTCCATAGCCAACAAAAAAAGCATCCCAAGTGAACGTAAATGGTGCAAAAACTGCAAGTAAATGAATAGTAATAATTGCTATACCCATTATGATATCAGGGGTCTTCCATTTACGTCCCCAAAAGAGGTTTGTTTTCTTCGTAACCATCACATCAGATAATGGTATTTTTTTATACTGAGTTTCATTTACGCCATTGGAAACATTGATCGTATTTCTCATTTTTGAATTGTAAAGCAAATGAGAGTAGGATTTGTGATTTGATGTATGTATGAAAGTGTATGTATATATAGGGGATGTCATAAGGTCACGGGTTTGAAGACGGTTGTTGAAATGCACGCAACGATGTCTTTTGGGCATTTGGATTGCTGGTACCACTCTCATAAAAGGTTAAGCATTTTTCAAGAAATTAAATAATCTTTTATAGCTTTCCTTCTTATATTCAAACGATATCATCGTTAATATAAAAGAATTTCTACAATAACACTACAAAACAAATGGGTTCACTAACTGATATTACAAACAGTTTTTTCTAGAGGATCACCACGGATTAACCATCACCCAGTAGATTACCGGCAGAAAATCCGTGGATGATGGTAAATCTACCGGAAATCACGATCATCAGCCACGTTTTCTCCGACCTATCCACTAGTGATGCCTTGTATGCAACTTGCTAGTTAGGATACCCAACTCCTATCAACCTTCAACGACCTTTAGTTATAATGAGCTACATAGATGATAGTCCAAGCTGACTTTTCTAACAGGTCGACAGGGTACAGTAGTCTAGTGGAGCGTCCCACCTAGAGGTGGCCAAAGATCGGTCCCAGGCCGGTCCTAAATTGATCCCGACCCAAATACGAAAGCCCAGTTAATGTATACGAGGCCCGGTTATGAGAACCGGTCCCGGGGCGGACCCAAACCGCTCTTATGTTAAAAAAATCTTTTTGATTTTTTACGTAATTCTTTTTGAAGTTTTTTTTTAAAGAATACAAAATTGTTATTCTACTACACTTGAAAATATGTAATTGCATCAACTAAAAATACACTTTAAAATTATGTTTTTTAACGAGAATTGTGAACGCTTATGAGTTGGTATCTTCCCCTTATATGACTTTTATATAGTGAATAGAGGGTAAATGAGACAATTAAATACACTTAAAAAATACGTTTTTTTATTATAATATAATTGATTTTCAATCAAATACAACTTAAAAAGTTAAAAGTACATTTAAAAATACATTTTTTTTAGGAAAAATCAGACCGGTCCCAGGCCAAGCCTTATTTTTTGACAAAAACCGTAACCAACGGTCTCCAACCGGGAAACAGTCCCCGACTGGGTCAGACCAGGCCAGACCCATTTGACCACTCTTTCCGCTAGTGAACAACTCCATTTTTACTCTTGTTTTGATCCTTTATATTTGTTTTGGTCCATTTTTTATTTTCAGGGATTACAAATCAAAAATTGACATCAGATAAACAAATACACTGCTTTTTAACAAATTTTCACTTAGATAACACGAATATATATCCATCATGTATTTTAATTTTCATAATATTACTAATTATATTATTTTATTTAATATATATTTAATAAAATTATATCATATATTATCAATAAAGTTGTAGTTAGTAATATTCTCTTCCTTCTCTTAACTTTGGTCACAAATTCATCATAATACCATCACCAACCTTAAATCTTAATAAAACTGAACAAAAACAACGTGATTATGGAAATATAATCGTATTTTTATTCTCAAATGAAAAAAACCAAAAGGCTTTTGGCCTAGCGGTATGTGAGTCATTGGCCTTTAGGAAGTCAATGATTCAAACCTTATCAAAGGTGAAGAGGGTATGTGAGTTTATTTGTTTTATTTGTCATATATAAATATTATATACTTCAAAAAAATGCCTCGACTCGGTCTTCTTAATTAAACCATGAAAATGAGAAAGATAATATATCTTCCGATCGTTTTATTTATTTTGCCAAACTTTTTCTCCCTCTCCTTCATTCCCACGCATACTATTCTCATAAAACACGATTTTATAGGGCACTAAAATGTGTAAAAGCATCCTAAAAATACTTTATATGACTTAAGTTTATAGGAACATGCCAAAAAACGTCTTACCTAAAAGTGTTACAATAGGTTTATAGGACGTTTTAACATGTTTTTAAGACGCTTTTAAAATAAAGTGTCATATTAACTATTTTATAAAACATTGTTTGAAAAAATATCCTACAAACACAAGTGTCCTATAAAAAGATGAGTTTATAGAACATTTCTCAAAAACTTGTAAAAACATCATATAAACGTATTATAACGCTTTTTAGATATGATGTTTTATAGTCTGATCCTATAAATTCAAATTTTATAAAGTATTCTATTAAGATGCTTAAATAATCTAAGTGTCTTATAAATCTAATTTTATTACAGTTTCTCTTTAACTTGTTTTTGTATCTTTCTTTTCCCAGCCAATCATTGAACAATTTTTACAAATAAAGCATTATTTTTGTGAAATACAGAAGTATGCAGTTTTTAATAACAATTGCTTTATGAGTGAAAATATAAATGTATAAGGAGCATTAAACTTGAAATTTAGCCTTTATGTTTCACAAATTATACTGTTTTTTATTTTTTATAAAAAAATATGTCTCTTAATAGTTCTAAAACCCTTTTGTTTCTAAATTACAAATATTAATTCCCGTCTCGTAATAATGACAATTTTTTAACGAGTACTTAATCAAGTTAAGTTAAAACATATTTTCTCGTAATAATTAATTAAATATTTAAAACAATAAATGTATTTTTATCAGTAATTAATATGTATATATTGATAATTATTTGTCGATAATAATTGTATTTTATATTATTTATAGTAATAAAAATATTAAAATTTAAATATTATTTTTTGAAAAAAAATTGTTGGCTAAAATTCACCAACCCTATTGTCAATTGTGCATCAAACACGTGTCCAAGAACACAACATTCGTTAAATTTTGACTTTAAGAAGCGTATTTTCAAAATTATTTAAGCTTTGAAAAATGTTTTAGTTGAGTGTATAGTTTGGTTTTGATTATAATGCGCACCAAATTAGAGTAGGGAGTGCTAACCTATAACGATTAGGAAGTCTTCATTTTTAGGATAAGGGAGACGTATTTTGATTTTGATTTTGATTTTAATTTTAATTTTAATTTTAATTTTAATTTTAATTTTAATTTTAATTTTAATTTTAATTTTAATTTTGTTGTTGTTTGAATTTTGATTTTTTATAAGGATTAAATAGACATTGATTTACATTCATGTGTAGTGAACATAACAATATTAAATTAGTGGATTTCTGTTAAAATTATCTGAGTTATTAATACGATGGACGATATTTTTGAGGTTATGTTTGACAAACTTGTTGATGAATAATAAATCATGTTTGGTAAAAACTAGCTGATAACTAAATATATTCAATGTGAAAGTTATGTTTTGACCCTATGGTTTACAATTCGTTATTCTATTTTAGTCCTTCTTACTGAAAGGTATGTTTTGACCTCATGGATGAATATAGAAATGAATTGCAAATCATAAAGATGATAACTGAAATTTTAAAACTACAAGAACGAAATTCGTAAATTTTAACAAACCACAAGGACGAAAAACGTGATTTACTCTATAATTTATAGAATATAATGTAAAATTTTATTATTCGTGAAATCCACATACTTGACTTCCCATCTGGTTAACCTTGTGTCGATTTTTCTCTCCAATCAAAAACATGACTTTGTGGGATTTTGATCCACCTTAAAGGTGCCCCTGCTAAAAAAAAATCCATGGACACGCCACTGTATCTACACACACATATATCTTAATCCAAATAATTCAATTAGACTGATTTTAAGCTATAGTTCATATTATTTCACATGTTTGGTTTTTGTATGTGTTCGTGTGTGTGTAAGTTCATGTATTGATGTTTTTTCCACATGCAAAACATTCATGAAAGTTCCATATATAAAACAACACTCCATGTTTCACATATATGAAACAATACATGAAAACTGGTTTCTAGGTTTGTAAGGATTGTTGGGTTTTTATTTGATATTCCTCTCATATATATACATGTATATATAGGATAGGTTCAAACGAGAAAACAATCAACTTATAAGAAGTGCGATAAAGAACAAAGGCCAAATCAGATGCACATGCATGGTTCTACAGTAAATCACATGTGATTTACAATACGTCCAAAATGACCGTGTTGACCGGTCATCTACATCTTTCTGGACATGATGTACATCACATTTGATTTACCCTTTTTACATTTATGGTGATTTAATTGCCGCCTTCTTTAATCCTCCTTCTACATGTGTATGTTTCTATGTCTATGTAGCATACACATTTGTATAAGCTTAACCTCAAATTCTATACACAAAAGTGTCTAAAAACTTTTAAAAACTTATTAAGACGTCTAAAAGCATTCTATAAAAAATGGGTTTATATGACATTTATCAAAAGTGTCCTATAAATAGCTAGTAGGACTATGTATCTTAAAAGCATCCTAAAAAACTGTTAAAACGCCTGAAAACGTCCTATAAACCTATTGTAACGATTTTAGATAGAAAGTTTTATAGTTTACTCTCATAAACTTAATACTATGTATAAAGTATATCCTATTAAGACGCTTAGACATTTTAGACGTTCTATAAAACCAACTTTATTGTAGTGTCTACAATCCAAACATGTCACTAATCCCTATGAGACTTTGTTAGTTCGCTGGACTAATGCATTTCAACGACCATCGCCAAACCTAGGATGATTCCTTTGGAATCCCTTATAACTACATATACTTTCATACATACATCAAATCCCAAATCGTGTTCTCGTTTTTATGCACAATTCAAAAGTGAAAAATATGGTCGCTGTTTTCAGTGGTGTAAATGAATTTGAGTATGAAAAAGTACCATTCTCTGATGTTGTGATTACGAGGAAGAGAAACCTCTTGTGGGGACGTAAATGGAGGGCTGCCAATATTAAAATGGTTATAATAGTTTTTGCTATTCATTTACTTGCACTTTTTGCACCATTTGCGTTCACTTGAAATGCTTTATTTGTTGGATATGGAAGGTACGTGTTGTGTGAGTTATTTGGTATAATGCTCTCGTATCACCGTAACTTAACACACCATAGTTTCAAACTACCCAAGTGGCTCGAATACATCTTTGCTTATGTTGGACTCCTCGCCTTTCAGGTTTGTTTTTTGCCTTTCTTAATGCATGTAAGACCATCTCCAACCTTAACACAAGAAAGAAAAAGAAACACTAAAAACACCAAATTTGGTGGTAAAAAAATTCAATTCCAACCACACTCTAAAAAAACACTAGTTAAATTTATGCCCCACATACTAAAATAACATATTTTATTTACTACTTTAAATAACAACAATTATAATTTGTAAATACATACTGCAATAATAAATAAATATTATTAATTAATTTATTTAATAAAAGACATTAAAATAAAAACGACAAATTTGTATAACCAGGGTTATGTCGGTCGATTGGAGATGCATAACCAGGGTTATACCGGTCGATTAGAGATGTATAACCAGGGCTATGCCGGTCGATTGGAGATGTATAACCAATGCTATGCCGGTCGATTGGAGATTCTCTAATAGCTCTTTTTGAGTAAATATCTATATAAAAACTGTCTCAGGGGGATCCAATATTTTGGGTGAGCACCCATAGATATCACCATCAATACGTTGACACCGAGAAAGATCCACACTCTCCCACCAACGGCTTTTGGTTTAGTCATATGGGATGGCTCTTTGATGGCGGCTCCGTTATTGAAAAGGTACTTCATAGGTTCAAATTCTGAAAAGAGAGTTTGTTTTTGGCTAATATTCTCGTCCATGTTGGTTATATATTTTGCAGTATCAAGACCGTAAAAACGTAGAAGATTTAAAGAGTCAAAAATTCTATAGGTTCCTTAACAGAACTCATGGATTTCATGTATATTCATTTACAGCCCTTGTTTATGCTTTCGGTGGATTTACCTACCTCGTTTGGGTCGTGGTAAGACTTTGCTTAATTATATACGAGTTTATTGCCTAACAGTAAGTTTATTGAACTATGAGAGGATATGTAGGGTGTTTCCACTGTATGCATTTACCATGCTACGTTTTTCGTGAACTCGGTTTGTCACATATGGGGAAATCAAACATGGGACACCGGCGATCTTTCCAAAAATAATTGGTTTGCACTTTTTTTCTCAAAAATTATTATATATAGCGGATCAAACCATAATGTTCGATGTTTAAATCTTGTGACGATACATGTATAGGTGGATGGCGTTGATTACTTTTGGTGACGGATGGCATAACAATCATCATGCGTTCGAGTATTCAGCTCGACATGGGTTAGAATGGTGGCAGGTCGACTTTGTTTGGTATGTGATAAGGTTTCTGGAAGCATTAGGGTTAGCCACCAACGTCAAGTTGCCAACTGAAGCTCAAAAACTTAAGAAATCGTTTGCTGCAAGTGAGTAACCCCTTCCAAGTCATGTATCCATGGATCATAAATGTGTAATACTTCTACTTGTATAACAAGTATGATTGTGATCAAAATATGTATCTTTAATTAAATAATTATCACTATTTGATTCAGGAATAAATGACTATAATTTGCTTGTAACTCTGCATTTGGAATGTGTATCTATAGTTGAATGTTTGAACCTAAATATATCTTGGTTGGTTGAGGTTGAAAGTGTATCTACAGTTCGATTTACAGTGCTTATGAATGAATGTATACATATATATATATAAACTTCTTGGCCAAGTTCCATTCCCAGCAACAAAGGTCACCCTGCTTTATAACAAAAAGCAAATTATGTAACAATGGCAGCACCGGAGTCCACACCAATACTGGAGCTGGAGAAGAAGCGGAAGAGAGGGTTTTGGTGCCGGAAATGGGATTCAGCAGACATAACCAACCTTTGTTTGATCATCGTGAAGCATGTGTTGGGTTGTTGTGCACCATTCTGTGTTCGATTGGGGTGCATTTTGGGTGGCTCTAGTCACTACAAAAATGCTGGGTATCAGCGAGGGAAATTTCCCTCGCTGATCCGTCGCTGAAAGGGTTGTCCGTCGCTGATCCGTCGCTGATACTCCGTCGGTCAAACAGTCGTAGGTAATGCTATCAGCGACGGATCAGCGACGGAAATCAGCGACGGATTTGCGACGGACACTTTCAGC
>NC_037531.1:18584121-18654840 GCF_001531365.2 Cynara cardunculus var. scolymus | reverse complement strand
TGATCTGCGAGGGAAATTTTCCCTCGCTGATAGTCGTCGCTGATACCTGGTTTTCTAGTAGTGAGTGTTGGGTATCTTCACCGGACTCGGTGTTACCCTAGGTTATCATAGACTACTTACTCATCGGAGTTTCAAGATCCCCAAATGGCTCGAGTATTTCTTCGTGTATTGTGGTGTTCATGGTGGCCAGGTGGGTTCCATGAATCATTTTATAGCATTTAATCGTGTTTTCTGCTGGCGAATGGTTTATTGGTCATATTTACAAATGCAGAGAGATCCAATATTTTGGGTTAGCGTGCATAAGAAGCATCATAAGTATGCTGATACAGAAAAGGACCCTCATACCCCAATGGACGGTCTTTGGTTCAGTCATATGGGTTGGTTTTGTCACAACGAGTTTATTACTGCAAAGGTGATTAATTTTACCATCTCTATAATATATATATATATATATATAGATATATATAACCAGAATGATATATGCATCTGTAATTAGTGGGTAATCTTTGATTCGGAAATTGATGAAATGAATTAGTGTGGAGAATCAAGAAGTGGAGAATACTCAAACGTACCCAAGTTAAAGGCGCAGTGGTTCTATCGGTTTCTTCATGACACGTCTGTTTGGCATACGGTTGCACTTGCAGCCACTACAACAAAATCGGGTTTACAGGATACTTTCAATTTTTAAGCGTCCTAATATACATTCTTTATAAGACTTAGTTTATAGGACCAAAAAAATAAAGCGTCTTATCTAGAGGCGTTGTAATAAGATTATATGACGTTTTTTGACGTTGTAAGTTTTTAGGACAATTTTAATAGAAAGCGTCCTATAAAAACAAATGTCCTATAAAAAATTGAGTTTATAGTACATTTTCTCAAAAGTGTTATATAAAGTTACTAATGCGACACTTTGTATTAAAAATGTCCTAAAAAGATTGTTAAGACGTCCAAAAGCTTCGTATAAACTTATTACAACACCTTTAGAGAAAACGATTTATATTTTGGTCCTATAAATTAAGTCTTATAAAGCGGTCTATTGAAACGCTTAGAGATTGAGAATATCATGTAAGCTCAATTTTGTTGTAGTGGGTTCTCGTTTGAACCTCCACATATATATATGTGTGTGTGAGAGAGAGAGATACAAATATGTTGTGACGTCGTGACCCTTGGCCGTGTTCACCAAGTCGTCTGCAGCTTGTTCAACATGTTATATTACATGTGATTTTACTCTATAATATGTGATTTTGAAATTTCTCTCGTTTTCACAAATTGATCGTATTCCCATTTGATCTTGCCCCCTCTCTATCTCTATATGTGTATATATATATAGGCTGCTCATATTCATGACAAAATAAAATAAAAGATAATCAACCTAGATTCAATCCTACGATGAATATTTAAAACATGCAGGTGGGTGGCGATGTTAACCTTGGGAGAGGGTTGGCATAATAATCACCACGCTTTTTCCAAAATCGGCTCGACATGGATTGGAATTGTGGCAATTTGACTTGACATGGGAGTTAATCAAGTTCCTTCACATGGTTGGATTGGCAACAGATGTTAAGGTTGCAACCGAGGCCGATAAAAAAAGAATGGCATTACGTTGAGCCACCTCCAAATATACGCGTCTGCAATGGCTCTATCACTAGTTCAAACTCTTCCTTATATAACTAAATAATTCACTTAATAAAAAAAAAGTTGCACTTTATCACTCACATTTTGTGTGGTATGTTTCTTGAAATTGGGTTAAACCCTTGGTTGCATTAGTTGATTCATACGCAATTGTACTTGCGGGATTGAAATTTAGAGATTTAGGTAGGTTGGTGTTGATATTAATTGGTTTCAAATTTAGGGTCTGATTTCATAGCATCAAATACTTGTGCATTCTTGATTTGAATATTGGATTCGAAGACTTAGCTGATGACTTCAAGCAAAGAGTATAAAAATACGGGTTTTAAGCAACGACTTTTATCATTGCTAAAAGTCAATTTATCGTCACAAACAGGTTATATAGACGACACATCGTCGTTATAGCCTCTTATTGAAACATATCATCGTTAAAGACGCGTCGATGAAGCTCACTTTTATGGCATGGACTTCCGGATCAGCAACGATCCTCCATATCATATTTTTGTGCCACATAGTGTGATCTACAATTAGTCTTGTTCGTCTTTTATGTTCAAATAACAGGTCTTTAAACTTCAATGATCGTATTTATATATTTCTCCATAAATACAAGTACATTAACTATTTTTCATACAATTTTTTTACACGTAAGTCAAAATATATACGATAAATATATAAATATAATTTATAACAAAGTTGAGTTTTAATAAGAAATCATTTTCGTCAGAACACCTTCAGAATCGTCGATCTTTTTTTATCCGACGAAGTTAATTGCTCCCATCTTTTGTAAAGGATGGGCACTTTCACCTTTTTGATATTCCATATCCGGGCGTTGATCTAATCGACTCACTACAACAAAATTGAGTTTATAGGACGTCAAAAAAATTAAGCGTCTTAATAGACTACTTTATAGATCATAATTTATAGGATCAAAAAATGAAGTGTCCTATATAAAGGCATTGTAATAAGTTTATAGGATGATTTTGGACGTCTTAGCAAGTTTTTAGGACACTTTTAATGCAAAACGTTCTATTAGCAATTTTATATGACATTATTTGAAAAAATGTACTATAAAAACAAGCGTCTTATGAAAATAAGGTTTTATAGGACGCTTTCTCAAAAGTGTCATATAAAATTGCTAACGTGACGTTTTGTATTAAAAATGTTCTAAAACTTGTTAAAATGCCCAAAAGCGTCTTATCAACTTATTACAATGTCTTTAGATATGACATTTCAATTTTTGGTCCTATAAATTAAGTCTTATAGAGCAGAATACTCAAACGCATGTCAAACAATAAGCCATCACATTGTCATTTATTCGTACATCACGAGGATCGTACTTTAATGAGATTTCAGTAACAAACATACACGTTACACATGTAGAAGTACTATCACGCATTTATGATTTGAAGAGACATAAAGTGAAATGAGTGAATCACTTGAACTTGGGATGAGAAGCAGACGATTTCTTAAGTTTATGAGCTTCCGTTGGCACTTTAACATTGGTCGCTAACCCTACAGCTTCAAGAAACCTTATCACATACCAACCAACGTCGATTTGCCACCATTCCAATCCATGTCGAGCTGAATACTCAAACGCATGATGATTGTTATGCCATCCTTCTCCAAAACTAAGAATTGCCACCCACCTATAAACGTATCAAATTTGAATAATTATCAGATATTAAATATTTCTTAACAGATTGAGTTATAATTGTTTTATTCATATAAGTGCAAACCAGTTATTCTTGGAGAGGTCACCGGTGTCCCATATTTGATTTCCCCATATATGACAAGCTGAATTCACTAAAAACGTCACATGGTAACCCCATGTGCCTCCGACACCCTACATATTCACCCATAGTTGAATAAATTCACCGATACATATTTGACACTGAAACGTTGTATAATAACTATTAGATTGCCTTTTTCATACAATGTTGAAAATATAATTAAGAAAAGTCGTACCACAATCCAAACAAGGTAGGTAAATCCACCTACAGCATAAATGAGGGCCGTAAATGTAGATATATGCAATACATAAGTTCTTTGAACGAACTTATAGAATATCTGACTCTTTAAATCTTCTACATTTTTACGTTCTTGATACTGCAAAACCAAACGATCAACATAGATGAGAATATTAGCCGAAAGTAACTTATTTTTTAAATATGGATATACGTAGTAGTACCTTCTCAATAATATAGCCGCTATCGAAGAGCCATCCCATATGACTAAACCAAAATCCAAAGGTGGGAGAGTGTGGATCTTTCTCGGATTCAACGTATTGATGGTGATATCTATGCATGCTCACCCAAAATATTGGATCCCTCTGTATACAAATAAATACAGTTTAGGGTGAATTACACTTTTCTTCCCTGTGATTTTGAAATTGTGATTTTCATACCCATTGTTTACAAATTATTGTTGTTTTCGTTCTTATGATTTAAAGTTTATTGTTTGTTTCGTCCTTTTGGTTTACAACTCATTGTTATTTCAGTCCCTCGTACTAAAAGGTAGAAGTTAGCCTTAAGGATGAAAATAACAATGAATTGCAAACCATAAGAATGAAAATTGCAATTTCAGAACCAAATGGACGAAATCCACAATTTTCAGAAACCACAAGGACGAAAACATAATTTACATTGCGATCTATATACTTTCATTTGAGTAACTAAAGAGCACATGCATGAAAGACACAAAAACAAACCTGCATAGATAAGACTCCAATATAAGCAAATATGTACTCGAGCCACTTGGGCAACTTGACACTGTGGTGTGCTAGAATACGATGATATCCCAGAGTTATACCAAAAATCCCAAACAACAAGTAGCTCCCAAATGCAGCCCATAAAGCATCCCAAGTGAACGTAAATGGTGCAAAAAGAGCCAGTAAATGGATAGCAAGAATCCATACACCCATTTTAATGTCGAGGGTCCTCCATTTACGTCCCCAAAAGAGGTTTCTCTTCCTTGTAACCATCACATTTGAGAGTAATATTTTCTTATACTCCGACTCCTTCGTACCATTGGAAACAGTGACCAAATTTCTCATCTTCGAATTGTAAATAGAATGTGAGTAAGATTTTGGGGTTTGTTGTATGTATAAGTGTATGTATTTATAAGGACAAAGTGTCTCATGGGTTAGAGAGAAGGGGGGGGGGGGGGGGTTACATGGTGGTTGTATGTAATGAAGTACAAGAATTTTTATATTTAAGATATAAAATAATCTTTTAAAATCATTGCAACCTCAAAGTATTTCATACTAAAAAAAACTTAATAGAATATTTTTTATAATGGTTTTACCTCTAAGTCCATGAATTCATTATTTTAATTTTTTGTAAAGTTTTAGGTAGAACTACGTGTATCAGTTGATATACACGTATATGTCATGCACCATTTTTGCATACTCGGTTCATATCTGTTATGGTAGGTATCTCTAAGTTGAAATTTTCGGATTGCCATTAAACCGAGATATGCTAATTGACTTTTGTCAGTTTTGACTATTATCAAACTTGGTTTGTATAATCAAATTATCTTGGTTTATAGTTACATATTCAAGGTTTGAAAATCATATATACTGTTGTTTGTCTATTGCCTCTAAGCATGTACATCTCAAAATTTTCAAATTAAAATATGGTTCATTAATCTTATAAAAATATATAATTATTTAATTGAGCAAATTGCATGAAAAAGTAACGTACGTACTTTAACTTGATTCATATTTTGGATAACGTACTTTCAAAACTTTCATTTTGGTACCTAAGATGTAAAGTTTTGAACATTTAAGTATCCGGGTAACCGGTTGAAGCATTAACCGGTTATCTTGTTGATGTGGCAAGTGATGTGATATCCAGTTCAGTATTATTTACTATTTATATGAATTTCAGGAATATTCAATTTGTCCTTGTTATTTTCTTTCCTGCTCACCTAACCCTTTGAATGCCTGAATCTACTCAATCTATACCTTGTACATGATTTAACATAAAAATAATTGATGTGAAAACATTGGTGAAAAAAAGTGGTTGAAGAAGGTGTGTACGTAAGCATTGAAGTTTAATGCACACACATTACGTACTAAATGGGTCCGTCACAACGTCAATAAGGTTTCCAACCTTCTAATAATAAACTGTTAAAATAAAGCTTCATTGTATTAAATAAACGTTGTATGATCCTTCAAAAGTATCATTAATATATAACGGTAAATTAATAAAAGTTTCCATTTAAAAGGTTGTGGCCCCTTGCGGGGTCCTAGGGGCAGCTGCCCTAGCGGAGTCCTGCCCTGGTGGTGGTTCCGCTAATCAATCAGAAGGTTAGATTTGGAGAATTTTAGTTTTGGAATGATCTGGACGAATTTCAGAAGGTTGGAAACCTTATTGAAATTGTTCCCGAAATTGGTAGAAATTTGACTAAGTCGGAACTTCGAACCATGGAATCAAGTTTTGGACTGTGGAACTCTAGACGTTCGTTTCTAATCTTGATGTAGTTTCAACTGCTCCCAAATCTTATCCACTAATGGTTATAATCGTTTTAACTGTTTGTAACCATCAGTCTCTCATATAAATATGTAATTGAGAATTTGAATGTATATAAGAACTCGATCTCATAGCCTGTGAGATGATAATTTCTCTTGGATTATCCCAATATGAAATTTGTGATACCCAACACTATAAGGGACAAATTGTTCTATTTAAGAAATGAACATTCACGATCCAACGAGATTATCCGGTCCTCAAATGATATTCAAATCCCAAATTCTAATAATTTATGCCTAATTATAAGGTATCTTTGTTAGCAATTTATTGAGTTTACTGGGGACTCACAACTTATTCATTCAATTATACATGTAATGGCTTAATGATGCAAAAATTGGCTTATTCAGTGAATTTCTAGAGGGGGGATTTTATTCAGAAAGTCAAGTTGTTTCTAAACATGTCCCTCCCAATTAAGAAAGACGTTCATTCCACCTATGTCGAAACTTTAATAATCCATACAGACAAACAAATCCAAGCAAGCAACTTAATTGATAGGATTTAATGGAAAAAAACCAACCTTACAATTTTCATCAGGAATATTAGAGTACGATACCAATTTTCGTTCATTTAATTAATTAATATATATATATATATATATATATATATTTGGAATCACATGAGATCAACCTGTTTTTATGAGATCCGTGAGACCATTTTTTTACATTTGAAACTTCACAACAAAACACTCTGAAGGTAACCTTCTTTAGAGTGCTTTTGTTGTGAATGTTCGGTTTTTTTTACCTTCACAACATTTTGCTGTGAAGTTTTAAGTGTAAAAAAATTGTCTTACGGGTCTCACAAAAACATGCTCGTCTCATGTAAACCCAACCCTATATATATATATATATATATATATATATGGCCTAGTCAAATAAGAATCCATAAAATTGTGAGAATACTAAATAATAGTGCATCAATAATGGTCGCATAATCAAATACGGACATGAGCAATATGATTTCGCAAACAAAAATTTGTTTCCTAGCACGACCATACCTTTTAATCAAGCATGGCCGTCTATGTACGAAAGTTCAAGTTCTTAGCATTTGAATCGACGTGGATTTATTTGATATGCTTAGTACAAATATCAATCTGTGGGTTCCAATCTAGAGATATGAGTTTGAGGGGCAACAAAGCCTAGTTTTAGAGTGAGATTAAATACAACTTTACGCTTTCAGTTTGTAATTTTCTTCGGTGTTCAGGTGTTTGTCATTAATAAAAGTTTATTCTCTTCCTTTGATTAATTATTTGAATGTTCATTGTGTTTAATGTGTGCTTTCAATCATGTTTTATTTTTTGATAGGTTATTGGTTGACGTCACATATTTGGTTGTGGTTAAATAGTATTCAATATTTTCTTAGCTTTGAAACCATTGTGTTGTTTTTGTCCCAACGCCTCACAAAAATAAAATCGGCTTTATAGATCATTACAGATCTCTAAGTGGTTTATAAGACACTTTTTGATGTCATAAATACACTACAACAAGACTGGATTTATAGGACGTTTATATAGCGTTTTTATGTCCTAATAAAGTGTCTTATAGGACGTCTAGAATGTTACAATAAGTTTATATGACGCTATTAGGCATCATAATAAAGCTTTTAGGACTTTTTGGAATAAAGTTTCTTATTAACTAGTTTATAGGACACTTTTGTGAAGTCTCCTATAAACCGTCCTTTTATACGTTTCTTAGTGTTCTACAAAATAGCTAATATGACGTTTTATTTTGAAAAATGTTCTACAAAACTTATTACGACCCAAAAAAAGGTCATGTAAACTTATTGTAACACTTTTACATATAAAGTTTTGTTTTTTATTTCTATAGGCTTAAGTCCCATGTGGCCTTCTATTCAGACACTTAAACAATTTACGCGTTCTATAAGCTCAATTTTGTTATATTGCTAGTTTTTTGACACTTTTAAAATAAAGCGTCATATTAATTTTTTTTATAGGACACTTTTGAGCTGTGTCTTATAAACACATTGTTTTATATAATAGTTTTCAAATAATGTCATATAGAAATTTTTACATGATGTTTTATTTCAAAAGTATATTAAAAAAAACGATCTACAACGTCAAAAAGTATCTTACAAACATATTGCAATGCTCTTTTATAAACATGTATACATTTGATCCTATAAACTTAAGTCATATAATTAAGTAGTCTTTTAAAACTGTTATATATTCATATGTCCTATAAATCTAATCTTATTGTAATGAGTGATATGATGTCATCCATGACAAAGTGGTGGGTGAATGAAGTAGTTTGTTGAGTTTCATAATGACTAGTCCTTGATTCTGAGGACATGGAAACACTTGTAGAAGATGGGAGTTTTAAATGCTTTCAATCACATATTTTAAGTTTTTTTTTATTAACTTTGATATCCAACTTGTTATGCGAGCCGATTAATTTTAAGGCGACCACCTGATTTGCAGATAGCTTGGAATCACCGTATTTGAACATTCGTGGCCACAAGGAAATTTTTATTCCTCTTTGAATTTGAACATGAGATCTCCTGGTACTTTTGACATTTGGGATCAAGCTCAAACCAATCAAGCACCACCCTTGTGGTTCAAACATATTCAAGTATCGTTTTTGTTTTAATGTTTATTTACTCAAATAAACAAGTATGTTTGTTTAGTTATTCTTATTGTTTAATCAATCCAAATTTATTAGGATTGAAACCATTGATCAAATATAAAAAAGAATATTTAAATTTGAGAAAACCAAAACAAAAATTGAATTACAACATGATTTTGAGTCGTCTGATTTATACGATTTTTATGGAATCTGAAGAAATTGAAATAATAAATTATGTTGACATGTGAAATGGAATTGAATTGAGTTAAATTCACCTTGTTTGATTTGCATCTGGAATGAAATTGAATTCTACATTTGTTATCAATTCATGTGTCATGGAATTCAAATCCATGCTACCCGTTTTTTCATAATCACAGAACTACCATCACCGCTCATGTCGCCATCCCTGGCCCCACCACTGCTCCACCATTGCCACTGCTACTGCCACTGCCATTGTTGGCACTGCCGTTGTTGCCACCGACACCACGGCCACCCCGCCAATGTTGCCGCCGCCACCACCACTAGGATATGATGGCCAAATTTCATTTCAATTTCTTTGATGGATTCCACTTCCAACAAATTACATTTTACAAACCAAATACTGCTATAAATCTTGTTGGGTTTAGCTCTTTGTATGAGTTGATGGTGATTTATGATGAAAAACCCCTGGTGAAAAGTTAATTCTTGATCTTGGATCAGACAAAGAAACTCAAAACCTTATCTCAAAAGTACGAACTGTGGGTTGGGCATTGAAGCATGAAAAGGAAATGACTGATCAACACATTATCTCCCAAGTACAACTCCATTGTTAATTACAATCACATGAAGAAAAAGAAACCCAATTCAATACAGAATTTAATGATTTTGGACCATCTTTAAAATTGCAAAACATTGATGACAAAGTTGCAATCTTGATACATTATTCCTACTCTTTTCTGTAATTTCTTGGATATTTTTGTTCAACTTTTTGCTTTCTGTTTTTCGAGATTCATCACTTTAGAAGTTAGTTTTTTAAGATACGAAATCTTTCCGCATTCAAATTCCTTCGATTCCAAATCCCTCAAAATCATTGCATCAAACCAAACACCCCCAAATTTGGAGACTTCCACCCTCTCTTTCATGTTTTTGGCATACGATATAGTATAGTTGTTGTAGCAAGAATTCTTGAAAATCTCTATTTCAACATAGTTGTTGAAGATGATCTAAAGGACTAGGATTTTCTTTATATATGTATAGGGTCAGTTCCAGGGGAAAACCACAAAAAAAATGAAATAATAAGGAACATTTTGGTAATCGTTCATCTGGATAGTATGCACATGTGCATACAAGTATTTCATAAGCAATAATTTGTCCGGTATGTATATTTGCATAACATGCACAAGTGCATAAAAGTTACGAACCAATGAAACTATATGTATGATTCAAAATTATAGAAAACAAAAAAGAAAATTAGTGATTTTATTTGTAACATCTCGAATTAGGAAAATGCATGATCAAAGTGAAAGAAATTTTACAAACAAGAGACTAAAAGTACCAAAAAAAAAATTGCTAAAATTTCAAATATGTTCTTTAACTTTGGAAAAGTGACATTGAGCCTAGTGAACTTTCAAACCCTTGTACTATGGCACCATTTAATTGTAATAAAAAAATATAGGAAATTTTTTCCAAACGGTAGCATCATTTGACTAAGAAAATGATACTAACGGGATTCAAACTTAGGTTTGGAGTGGAATAAAAATCTTGCAAACCAACTCTACCAAATAAAATTTGCTTTCATTGTAGTTTCAGAATATATATGGTTGGATACAACAAATTTATGCGGTTGCACCTTTCACGAACCTACCCTATAGTATATATATATAATAATATTTATATAGAGGGGCGTTCGAATATAATCCCTCTAGATTATATACAACCGATGCAATCCATCTATCGACCACCATCCATTTTTTTTTCTTTTTTTTTTTTTTTTAATCAAGGATAGTTACAACCGATCAAATAATAATCGTTGATAATCAAATGGATACTTCTAATTTAATTATAGGAGTTGTAGGAACGTAAAGGATTGTATAATAACGGATAAGCCACCTCCATTTATATACAAGACGATGTATGCAAAAGCTTCTCTCGTCTCAAAAGAGGGTTTTAGGTAAATTAGTATCATTTCTCTCCTTAATCCATGTGATACATATATTAATTATCAAACAGGTTGTATGTTCGTTTCGAGAGAGTACGGATCATCAATCTCTTTCATCATCTATTGTGTAGCTAACTCATAACTTGATATTGTTTGGTGCTCAATTATTGTCTTTGAATGATCCACACCACATGCATGCATGTATGAAGCGAATGATAGCTCTGGTCTCGTATAGCTATTCTTCTTTTGTCAGTCTCAGTAGGCAACTTAACATCCGTAGCCAATCCAACCATCTCAAGAAACTTGATCATCTGCCATGTCAAGTCCAAAACCCATGTTGAGCCGATTTGGGAAAAGCGTGATGATTGTTATGCCACCGTCTCCAAGAACTAGCTAGCATCCCTGAAAACCTGTTTCATCAATCACATTATATATAAGTATATGTATAAATGGTTGACCGAGCGTACCAAAAACGTGATGTGCAAAGCGGTCACCGTTCGCATTCCCTGGGTGATAACCACGATATGCGAAATGATTACTTTTAGCAAAACTTAAATCAAACATGTAAGCATATATATTGAGCAGTTCCATACCATTCCCCAATCGAACATGAAAGGTGCAGAAGCTCCCAAAACATGAATCCCCGTGAACCAGCAAAGGTTGGTAATGTCTATCGAATCCCATTCCCGTAACCAAAACACTTCGTTTCGCTGCTTCTCCAACTCCGACGTTGCCTCAGCCGTTTCCCCAGTTACATAGTCTGATCTTTCGTTCAGAAGGGTACGTGATGGTACAACGGGTTTGGTTAACGAGGTGATGCCATTGGAAATCAACCACGACGTTTTGTTCTTCTTTAGACGGCAACTACGATCATGAGAACGGATGTTAGCTTGGCGGATCCTCCATTTGTGGTTGTTTGTGATCGGAAAGTTGGGGTAGATCGTAAGTGGCAAGAGTGACATGCCTATGAGGGCTGGCAATTTTCAATTATTAACTGGAAGTGTATATCACAATATTTTGTGCTCAACTTATAGAGAAACAATGTATGCATTGTTTTTTCTTTATATAATTTAATGAAAAATTAATGGCGGATGGAACCCACAATAGAACACACCTGATGAATACAATGTCAAGTGGTGATTGTAACTGATCTTCATCTTCCAAGTATGTTATTGGAATGGATCGAAAGAAGTCAATATTGTGGACCAGAAGATAATTGTAAATTGCGCATTAGGACCATTTGGTTCGTAAGAAAATAACGGTCGACAGATAAACTTCAACCGCAAGTAATTATTCTGGTTTCACATTGTTTAGTATTGCCTCCAATCCTCAACAGGCAGACCAGGTTCGACCTTAGTCACCCAAAGTTTTTGGAGAATCCAGTCGGTTAGCTAACCCTGGAACTTAAGTCGCCCGACTAGTCGGCCCAGCCAGTGTGATTCATCTCTTGACAGTGGCTCACACGGGTTTTCATGCGGCTCTACCCTCACGCGTAAATGGTCCCTGCGGTTCTTACTCTCAGCCCTCCGATTCAGTACTCATGTGGCCTTCCGCACGCTTCTTGGTGCAGTGTGTGCGGGGTTTAAATCTTGATAGTTGTTCTTTTGGTTAGAACATATGTGGTCATGAACATCTGTCATATCAATTTTGCTACAAGGAACGGTTCCAAAATGAGGAGTGGTTGCTGCTTCCTAGCGACCAATTTTCTCGCTACCGGTCCATGGACCGATTGTACCACTTTTCTAGTCCTATCCATCACTCCCTCTCAGATTTTCGGTCTCCACAGCTCCACCAAGATTTGCCTTTTGATTTTCAATCTCAAACATGGATTCTATTTCAAGCTCAGTAAGTATTTTGTTTAGACCTACTTCTAATCTAATTACTTGATGTTCGATGTATAATCAAGGCCATCCTTTTTGTGGAAATCTCCAAATATGGAGAAAATCTCATTACTTGTTATTCAATGTATACTTTCTGTTCAATGTATGCTATATCTCATTACTACTTGTTGTTCAATATGTGGAAATCTCCAAATATACAGAAAATCTCTAAAATTCAATGTAGATTATGTGAGTTGGAATATTATGTGAATTGGATGTAGAACATTAGATGGATCCGATCCGTTCATCCATTGGATGTTTGGATCCGATTAACATTTGCAAGAATCCAATTTGATCCAATGTATATCCAATAAAAGTATACAATGTATGGAACCGAACCGATTCAAACATCTACAGAGTAGGGAATATCAACAATCCAAGTTTTCTTCTTGTTTTTGGTTTTCTTAGTTTAATTAGTATAAATCTCTTTCGTCATCTCAAACTCAACAATTTTGATGATCAATTTTACATTCATCCAATTTTATTTTAGACATGTGATATATCAAAACAAAGCTCTTACATAAGACTACACAAACATACAAACATCGATATTTCTACTTAGTGTACAATTAGACTCCACTTTGTTTATGGGTTTGAAGTGGCCTTGCACATAACCCATTTATTACCAACTGCTATAATACCTTCTTGACATCATCGAACATGAAACGAACTCTAATTCTCTGCATACATAGTATGCCTCGTCAAAGTTCTTGAAGGTTTCATTCTTTTCGTTCAACGTTACTATCAGTTTTCTCTTTCGAGTTCGAGCTGGCCCAACGCAATTCAGTTCTTCTTTTTTGGGTCTCACTTGGTAATTTAATATCTGTTGCCAATCCAACCAATTCAAGAAACTTGATCAATTCCCATGTGAAGTCAAATTGCCACCGTTCCAGTCCATGTCGAGCAGATCTTGGGAAAGCATGGTGATTGTTATGCCAACCCTCTCCTAGAGTTAATATGGCCACCCACCTATATTATAAATATCAGATGATTATATAATATGTTATCTTAAATTTTACTGTGGCACAACCTATATGTACTCGCTATGTTAAGAGTGTTGGAGCAAACATACCAGTTATTGGTGGAAGTATCGGGGCTGTTCCATGGCCTCTCGCCCCATATATGGCTGACATAGGTTGCAAGGGAGGCGAATTGATGAACCACCACTCCACGCATGCCCTGAATGAATTACACATATGATTCTCTTAATAGAACTTAAGAGATCAACCGAAAGGGTGTGTGTGTGCGCGCGTGTGTATATGCATATATACCATTCCCCAAGCCAAGTAGGAAAAGCCTCCATGTAGATATAGTAGGGCTGCAAGTGCAGTTGGATGCCAAAAGTATGTATAATGAAGAAACCTATAAAACCATTGCGCCTTCAGCTCTCGTACTTTCGAGTATTCTCCACCTCTTGATTCTCCACACTGTTATATTTCATCAATTCAATATCAAAGATGATCCATGATGAGTTAATTAACAACTGAAGATACAAATATCATGTAAATAGTATATATACATATAATGCAGCTGGTAATTAATCACCTGTGCAGCAATGTGATCGTTGTTGAAGAACCAGCCCATATTACAGTACCAAAAACCGTGGGATGGGGCAACAGGATCCCTATCTGTATCCGTATACTTGTGGTGGCTCTTGTGTGTGTTCACATAAAACATTGGATCTCTCTGCGATTTTAATTTAGAAAAGCAACTATTAAGAAGTTATATATGGGTGATAAAACTGCATATATATATATATATATATATATATATATATAGGCACCTATGAGGGTTTCAAATACTCAATTATGGTACCTGGAAGGCATGAGCACCACAATAAACGAAGAAATACTCAAGCCATTTGGGGATCTTGAAACTGTGGTGGCACAGAAGTCTATGATAACCTAGGGTCACACCGATTCCGGTCAAGATAGCCAAGACTAGAGCCAACAAGATTGCGCCCATATCAAACACAAAAGGTGCGATGGCAGCCAACACATGTATCATGGTGAACCAAGAAATGCTAGCCATGTCTTCTGAATCCCATTTCCGGAACCAAAACCATCCCTTCTCCAACTGCAAAGGTGTTTCGCGTGGTGTCGTGGTCTTGTTTTGATGAGTATGGTCGGAAGGGATAGTAGCATGGCGAAACCTCCATTTGTGGTTGTTTATTAAAGGAAAGATGGGATACATTGCAAGTGATATGACTCAGCCTAGTATCCAGGGGGGTTAATCAAGTTATGTTGAAATTGATTATTCGAATTGGTATAAATAGAAACCCTAGAAACATTGTATTTCCCACCATCAATGTATGCATGCATCAATATATGCATGTATGAGTGCATTAATGAATACTTTGACTACAGATATATATATATATATATATATATATATATCTTATAAGGGTTATTAAATATTTTAAAATGATTATTAATTGGTAAATAAATGGATTTATAAAAATAAAATAAAAGAGTGGATTGCTTTAGAAGATACCATGGAGAGTGTATTGTTGATTCTTTGTGGTTCCATTTCATTATATCTTCTTTTTTTTCTTTAAATATGCAATTTGGTATACAAAAAAACAAAAGTTTGTAGATGTAATTATTGAAAATTGTGAAGCAAAACTAGTTTTTTTTCCATTTATGCTTATCAAAGAATCATGAATCGTCATTTTGGAAAGATGATGGTTGAAGAAATGTGACCGTTTTGTTTTCTATAAATACCAAGTTGTTTCATCGGGTTTATGCATCCATGAATCATATTCGTGATCATATTTGAGCATGTAAACAACATTTTGTTAATTGTAATAGAGAGGGAATTTCTGTTCGATCTATTTTATTCGGCAATTTTTGTTACATGGGATATCGTTTAAGATATTATGGGCCCAATAAAGGTCATGAACGATGTCATATTCTATTATTAAGTATGCTAAAAGTCCTTATCAACGATACCTGATAAACTATATATGTGTGAAATAGAACTCGAAAATACCACCCCTCGTGGTGCATGCTAGGTTAGGTGGAAGTGGCATAGTATCCACGAGTACGAAGACCTATTGATTTTAAAAACTATCATGTCGTGGGGACTAATTAACATTCATATCGCTATAATTTATGGTCTTTTGTTTTTTATAAAATCAAACAGTAGGTTTTGTTATTTCTTCGCTTTTAAAAAGTCTTAATTTTTTAATTTAATTCATTAAAGAAAACCGTTTCTAGTTGCAGAGAATCAAACAAACACATGACACATATTAATTGCGATCACGATGTTTGTGCACCTTAATTGCTCATGAAAATACTCATTCTTTGAGTTGATAAAGTTGACGGTTTTAAGTTGAATTTGAACATGAGAATAGCGTTTTTGAAGTGATATTACGTAAATCGGTTGTGAAATTTCTTTAATGTTCACATTTATTGTCAAATAGTTTTTTTGGTGGCCTTAAAATGTCTATTCCATCACAATCAAGTTATTAACTCTAGCAAATGTTAACTACACGACCTTGTTCATGAACATATTATGTACAAATACAATGCAGATAATATTTAAAAACCATGCAGCAGAAACTAATGTCCAAAAAGGTGTTATGCATAATTGCATATATTTCGAAAAGTTAATCAGTACTACGAAACTACAACGTGACAAATCTCAAGCAAGAACGCACTCATACAAAAATCATATTATTATTCAATACTTTCAAAATTACAAAATCACAAGAAAAAAGGATTTGATCAGAGGTTCAATCTTGGATTCGAAGACTTAGCTGATGATTCATGTTCTTCCATCCAAATTTGGTGAAACGTTGGTCGAGAATGTTAAAATGATTAAAAGGTTGTTTTCTGAAATTTGTTGATAAATACTTACTAGGGTAAGAGGTCTGATTGAGGTAAAACATCCGACTGACATAAATGCTTACTGATAAAAATCTTGTGACTCCGGGCTATCTGAAAAACAGGTGGTCGCCCTGGGATTAGTCTGCTCCTATACTGGGTTGGATATTTAGGTTAATCAAAAAAAAGTAAAAATTGAAAAAACAAATGTGAAATTAATTATTAAGTTCACTATTTTTAGTCACTTTTGAAACCAAACTTTCATTTTAGCTAAAGTTTACACAAATGTCTTACGTATTTGTGTAAAGTCTATTTTAAGATTAAAAAAAAAAAAGAATTACACAAATTCTTTACACAAATGTGAATCCTTATGCAAATTTGAGTACGGATTTTTTTTCTTTTTTTTTTAATTTAAAAATCGAGTTTACGAAAACATAGCAACTGAATCATGAACAGATGCGTTTCTAGCAAGCCAAATCTCCCGGCCTTAGCACAAGATTCCTAAAGGCGCAAGCACTTCCTTGTCAATTGATAATACTTCATTCAGTTAAATAAAAACCCGATTGAAAAAATGGCTAAAGATTGAATTTGATTAAAGATATTAGTTATTTGACTCGATCTCCAAAACAAATAATATATTTTGAGCTTATCCAATCTAGGGTCCCACATCACCCATGGCCATACAGCAGCATATGAGGCTACTCATGGAGCTTAATGATCCTAGATCTATCCGTAAGCAAACCAACCACCCTCCACCCGAATCTAAACTTTTAAAGCTCCATAAACATAGTTCTCAATTGATTGTTATGGCCTTTGTGGCCACGGAGGTTCAAATGCAATAACTTCGAGCTATCTACAAAATAGGTGGTCGTCCTAAAATTAGTCGACTCGTATAATGGGTTGAATATCGAGGTTAATAAAAAAAATGATTCTTATGGCAAAATTGAGAAAGAAAGTGAGAAAAAACATGTATCCCATGTGTAGTTCTCCAACACTAGGCCACTACATTTTATTTTTTTATAATTAGTTATTTAATTTACTTTATATCATTTATTTATTTATTTTTTTCATTTTTTTTTACATATTGATCATATTAAGATACATAAGTCGTATATTAACTAAATATATCAAAAAATACAATTTTCTTTTTCCAAATTGTATATTTATAATCGTCTTGTTAATACCTTCAAAAATAAGTTAAATAATGAATATTTTTAGATTTAACCATATTATTAAATAGAGTAAACTCTAATTTTTGGTCCATAAGGTTTAGTGAAATCTTTGAAAGTGAGAACTAAATTTTGATTAGTCTAGAAATCGTACTTGTGATTCTCATTTTACTCTAAAAGTCTCATGATTTTTGCATTTTTAATATTGATCTTGTGATTTTTTATTTTTTAATATTGATCTTTCATTTTTAATATTTAAAAATTTGTGGTTAGTGGAGGAGATCCGCTAGTAAACTGTTTGTTATTGTTCAAACAATTATGGATAAAGACATTGGAAAACAACACGACACTTAGAGACAGACGAAGCGGTGAAGCAAGTGAATGTGGAACCCTCCTCTCCTGCACAAAATGCGTGTTCGACCAACCACTCAGAGCAAAGGTCTAACCCAGACCAGGAAAGGAACTATATCCTATAAAACTATCACACACGAGACTCGCCTRGGCTCTCATCGAGACTAAGTCAGCCAAGGTTGTGGGTGGCCAAGAGGGCCTGACGTGTTTGGATGCAAAGGTGATGGTTTTCATTCATTCATCTTTTATGTCTTATTCTAGCTTTGGTTTCGTGCGCATTAGAAGTAGACATGAGTGGTCTATGGTTCCACATGAGAAACCAGTACGAATAACTTGACTTTGATTTCACACTGGCTTGCCCGATTCATATATATATATATATATATATATATATATATATATATNATATATATATATATATATATATATATATATATATATATACAAAAGAAGGTTGGTTGTTGAGCCCAATAGCAAGTCCTAAACCCAAAATCCTTGGGTTGGGCTATGAGGGTCCATATTTGTGTCATCATACTTGTTATGGTTATTATGTACGTAGATTATACTCATCTCAAATATTACATTTCTTTATTTGGTAATCCTAGATATTTACTTTTACTAATTTTATTGGTCCTCAATATGATAGTCAAGAAAATTCTCAATAATTATGACAACCTATGGCTTATGAGAAGGTGCCCCAATTCGCAAGTTACTTAAGATCGACTCGATCAAAGCTCGGTCAATACTCGATTCAAATAAGCTCGGTTCGAACTCGAGCTCAACTCGACATATTAACGATTCTTTTATTTCAGAGATTTCATCATTAATTATATTATATTAAATATTCTATAATTTTATAATCTCAATACAATTTTTAAAAATACTTTATATAAAATGATATTAATTCAACTCGTATTGGTGTATTAAATAAAAAAATTCATTTTTCTCTCATTTCTTTCGAGTTTTAGAGAATTCGTTTTATTTAGAGTTTTCTTCATGATTTCCTATTTTAGAGAATAAGATAGAAAAGCTGTTGAAGCATTTTAAAGAACAAAATCTCATTTTTCTCTATTATAGAAAAACTGTTAAAAATGCTGTAAAAATGACATCGTAATTTCAAAAATACAAAGACGGCGTTTTAAAAAATATAGGGACAAAAATAACAATTTTCAGACTAAAAATATAATTTATGGGTCGTTTACCAAAAACTTACCCGATAAGTGCTTACCGGTAAAATTTAACACTATTATTTACGGGTAAAATTTTAGTAGAACAACATCATATACAATAATTTACTAGGTAAGTGCTTACTACATCGCCCACACTTACCGGGTAAGACGATTCTTGTTTTGTTCTTACCGGACAAGATTCTCGGTCATTTATCATATTCATCCAGTGACATAACGTGACTTAATCACTTATTCGGTTAAAACGTTTGTTAAACGGCCTCTTACTCTGTATACCGAATGAACCCATAGATAAACGGTTAAAAGTCGGATTGTGACAGTTAGCAAAAAAATCTGCTTTAGACATCTTGTAGGTGTTGGCATTTTGTGCGTGAATTGGAAATTTCATCATTTGAGATATCAAATAACATCCACAAAAAAATTTGGAAATTTTGGTTCGCCATTTTCACATTGAAATCTGTAGATATTTGTTCAAAATTTTGTTTTTTAGTTCGATCCCAATTGTTATCCTTTTAAAACGCGAATGATGCGCACCACCTGTTTGTGAAAATGGCTACAACAAGTGCTCCAATCTTCCAGTCATGGACACAAATCGTATCAACTTCTCGTACTGCATCTAGTACAAATTTCAGTCCTTTCATCGCCAATTCTCATGGTATGCTGTTAATTTCTTTCTTATTTACTTACCTCTTCGATTTTGATGTTTTTACTGTGTAATTTGGAACCCAAATTTCAATGATTTGATATTGGAATCAAGAGCATAATTGTAACACCCCAAAACCAAAGTAACATATTGGAATTCGACTTAAAATCATGGTGAAAGTTATTGGTAGCCTATAACTTTGAATTAATAAGGAGCTCACGAATCTACTTTTCTATACATGTGGGACGGGTTGTTAAAATAATTAGTGCAAGATATGAGCAAAAGGGTTTAATGTTCAAGTCTTGAATTCTTGTTCCAAGAACACTTATATGAAAGAGAACTGCATACCAAACAGTGAGGTAATGTTGGTAATATTTACAGGAAGCAAAAGTTTCATGGGTTCTCCCATACAAGAAAATCAAAAATGGAGGAATCCAATTAAGATAAGTGGGAAGATCAGGGCTGCTGCTGTCACAGAATCCCCTCCTGCTGAAGAAGTTAAAGAGTATGTTTCCACTATCTTTACATGTTTTAAGTTTCCACATGTGCATACAAGTAATTGAAGCAGTTTCTTGGTTTTTATGCACATGTGCATGTTATGCACATGTGCATACCGGATAAATTGCTTACAAATTATTTGTAACTTGTAAGTACATGTGCAGACCATCTATACATGTGTGTGTGTAGGAACCTCCCTTGTATATACAAGGGCTCTTAGAAAGAGACCATCAAATCTGTATATATAAATCTCGGATCCTCCCTTATATATACAATGGCCTGTTAGGGACGGATTCAAAGGGGTTTCACATACCCTAATAATACCTAGTGACAGGGTAATAGCCTACAAATCAACTTAAAACTATAGTAAAAGCTTATAAGTTGCTCACAGATCTAGTTTTAGTCCATGTGGGATGGGTTGTTACAGATATGTTATCTTTATTTTTCCAGATTTGTGCTTCCCTCATGGGCTGAATTCGACATAGGGCGAGCCCCAGTTTACTGGAAAACAATGAATGGCCTTCCTCCTAGTTCTGTAAGTTTATGGATTCATGTTGATTTTCTAGTTTTGCCTTGTGTTTTCAATGCTAAATCATCAATCTTTATGTCAAATTCGCAGGGAGAGAGGCTGAAGCTATTTTACAATCCGACCGCTAGCAAACTTGCTCCAAGTAAAGAATTCGGGATTGCTTTTAACGGTACTTTGTTCATCACAAACTTTTTGAGTATGTATACTTCTTGATAGAAGTCGGGAACAACCGCCACACTCTTTCTGGGTAGAGGTTAGGTTTGCATACATTTCATCCTCTCCAAACCCCACATCCAAGTGGGATATACCCGTCTTGTTTGTTTTGGTTGGTTAAAAAGACCTTTAGGGGATGTTTAGTTGGTTTTCCATTAAAAACTGTGTGGATAAAGTTGTCTGTTTTGATTAATGATTAATCAGCCTGTATGGATTGGGAAGATTTTTGTTTGTGGAAGCTTTTTTATAGATGGAATGAGCGTGTTTCTTAATTGGGGGTGCAAGTTTGAAAAAACTTAGCTTTCTGCATAAAGCTCCTCTCTAGAAGCTTACTGAATTACACTTTCTATATCATTAAGCCACTATGAAACAGTCATGTAAAGTTGACCGAATAAGCTGTGAGTTCCATTAAGCTCATTAAGCTGCTGACAAACAGACACATACCTTACTAACTACCCCAAAATGACCAAGATGTCTATATTACTCATTAGTTACTTCAAGGAATCTGTTGATTGAATTGTAATTCTGCAGGTGGTTTTAATCAACCCATCATGTGTGGTGGTGAGCCAAGAGCGATGCTACGTAAAGATCGTGGCAAAGCCGACCCTCCTATTTACACCATCCAAATATGTGTTCCTAAACATGGTACGTATTTTTCTTTTGAAGTATATAATATTTATATAGGGAAAATCCTTATGCACACTCCTGACATTTGGTGAGGTTTGGATCCTTGACTTTCTAGGAGGTTAGGCTTTACTGGTAATCTGGATACTGGGCCAATGACCATGATGTTATAGTGCCTGGAATTATGTTCCCTTTCGTCCATTTTGATCTTAATTGTTATTGCAGCTGTGAACTTGATATTTTCGTTCACAAACGGGAGTCAATGGGATGGTCCTTATAGACTGCAGTTTCAAGTGCCCAAGGGATGGCGAAATAGAGAAATGGACTTCTTCAATCAGGTAAAGAGATCTCTGAGTTTCTTACGTCAATTGACCCCCTTCATAGTCCTCTATATGATAAATCTGTTTGGTTGGTTTTTAATTAAGTCATGTATGAATAAAGTTATCAGTGTGGATTAATTTGTCTATACGGATTGAGAAGATTTTTGTTTGGGAGGCTATTTTCGTAGATGGAAAGAGCTTGTTTTTTAATTTTAATTGGGAGAGACAGGTTTGGGAAAAACTTATGCTTACTGAATAAGCCACTTTCTATATCATCAATCCATTACCAAACAGTCATGTATCGCTGACTGAATAAGCGTGAGTCTCGTTAAGCTCATTAAGCTGCTAACAAATAGGCCCACAGAGAACATTTTATGGAAAGTACTAAAGACCGATGTGTGACTCCCACCCCTCCTCGACCTTGCTTTCAAGCGAGATATACTGGATTTGTTTATTTGATTTAACATACCGAAATCAATGATACAGGGTCTTGCGGAGGAGTTAAGCAGAGAAGGTGCGTGTGAACAAGCAATCTTTCCCGACACGAGCATTGTCATTGACCGATGTCAATTGATGGGTAACTTAACCAGCGAAGGGGTACGTTAACGAATCATCCATACGTTTTCATATTATCGAGCACCCGTCGTAATTAACCTACCATAATGTCATATTTTGTTCAGGCCGATCGTTGTGAACTTGATCTGGTAACGGGTTGCACGGATCCAGGCTCTCCCGACTATAACCCTCTTGCCAACGTCGATGATGGATCCTGCCCGCCTTACTCGGATTCCGAGGATTAAAATCGCAACTTCCCCTTCTTCCAACAAGAAGATCGTTATTGTATATTGTAACAATTGGTCCATCAAAATTATACTCGAGAGGTACTTCTCGTTCGTGGTTGTACCTCTTTTTGTTAATACACTCGAATACAATACGCTTACGCTTAAGGGAATTCCTACAGAACCCAGATTGGGAACTACAGTTTTATATCATTCAGGTCATGTTTGGCAACCATAAGATAACGTATTTTTTAAAACTTATTAAAAAGAAAAGTTCGGTTAATTTTTTGAAAAGTTACTATAATCAGTGGCTCAATAAGCATCAAGGGTTTTTTCCAGTTATTTTTTCAACATATCTTTTTAGGTCATTTTACATTATTATATTGATTATCAGTAATAAGTTGGTCTTTCAGCTAGTTTGTCAAACATGTCCTTACCTATTCATCAAGTTTTGTTTTGATTTCATCAACTTTGCGGGATTAGTTCAACTAGCAATAAGTCTTGGGTCTCAAAGGTCACCGGTTCAAGTCATGCAAGACAATTGAGGATTTTCTTGGCTGTTCTCTAGGGCTATTGGAATTTGCCAGCAAGCTGGTCTAGACACCCATAGTTATAAAATAAATAAATAAATAAATAAATAAACCGTTTTAATTCATATGTAAGTACTTAACATTTAGCAATCTTCTATATTGTAACCAACAAATGATCCCAAAGGTCCCATGAGAATCTGTGAATAAACCAATACGACAACGCGGGTCTAGCGATGCGAAATCGATGATTTGTTAGGAATAATAAATCGATAATCAACGTAAAGGCGAATAACTAACTTAAATACATAAATATAACAATGACGTGCGAATCGAGATACTAAGATTTAATTTGATTCCAATTCGAGGGGGTTAAGGGCTGCATACGTGTTGGGTTGGTCGGGTTGAAGGCGTTTGAACAATTCAATTTTATTTTTACAGTTTATAAAATCTCAATCCAACTTAATCTAACCCAACCAGAATAGCTCGGTCAAGTTGAAACTTTAGCACATTATTTTACAATTAAGTTAAATGATTGTGTTTAAATGAAGTAAAATCAAGACGAAAACATACAAATAAAGATAACAGTTATATAAGAGATATTAAAAGATGTTTGCAAATTATATATATCAATTAATAACTTAACAATCATGTTAAATCCATGGTATCAAAAGGCAGTGGGTTCATCGGGTTGGGTTCAAATGCTCCTAATATAATACCAATGATTTGAAGATTTTACAACTCAATTAGATATCGAGTGGCATCGAGTTCTGTTGGGTCAAGTTATTTCGAGTTAGGTTAGTCGAGTTGGTCACGTTAGTTGGTCTTTTACACTCATTAGAATTAATCATTTCCATCACTTGCTTTCCGATTTCAAAAATTATAAATTAAAGCATTTTTTAAAATTTAAAAGCAATTTGTAAATTTGACATCTCTTATATATAAAGAGGGGGAGAATCAGACGAGAATGATGTTTATTTAAAATAACACGAAAACGGGTAAATCACATGCAAAATCACATGTCATTTACATTAACGGTCAAAAAAATGTCCCGGCGACTTGTTGCTGCTTCTTTAGGTCGCCTGAATCACATATGATTTTGTATGTGATGTTAATGTAAAATCACATGTGATTCGTCTATTTTGTGTTTTTTTAAATAAATATTGTTCTCGTTTGATCCATTCTCTCTCTCTCTCTCTCTCTCTATATATATATATATATATAGAGAGAGAGAGAGAGAGAGTAACTATTTAAAAAAAAAGTTGTTAATGTACAAAATCATATGTTATTTTACATTAAAGGGAAATGGGCGACTTTTGAAGCCACTTAAGTCGCTAGGAAAATTCGTTCTGATCATGTATGATTTGTTACGTGAATCATATATGATTTTGTACAATAACAACTTTTTCTTATTTTCTCAAATAGTTAGTGTTCTCGTTCGAATTTGTCACTATATACATGCATACATACATATATCCATACATACATACATCATACATACATACATACGAAACCCCGAAGAAGATGAAGCTACCGAGATAGGAATTAGGAGCTGCTATCTCCGTCCTTATGATTTACAATTTATTGTTATTTCGGAAACTGTGATTTATAATTTTTTACTTTTTTGATCCCTTACACTTAAAAATAGGAATTTAGTTGAGAAATAAAAATAACAATAAATTACAAACCATAAAGATTTAAAATCACATTTTTGAAAATCGATTTTGTTAACAAACCACAAAGGCTAAAATCGTAATTTACTCCCAAATTTAAAACCAGGTGCATATCTCGTGAAGGACATTTACTGATGTACCCCTGGCCCTACCCCGATATTTATTTCACATCCTCTTTTCCTCGTGAAACCCTTTATTATTTTCTGACTACAAATTCTATAAAACCCCCAAAATTCTCGCAACATATTTTTTATGTGTCCAAAAATGACAATTTTTCTATCGTTCCTAATCCTAATCTTTGTTCCTAAATGTCTCTCCTTTACCGTTATTATGTCCGACTCGGGGGTCCCGTCTGCCCTCGTGGATGCCCCTCAAACCGGGTTTTCCGGGAACCAAAACGGGGCTCGAACCGACCGTCACGAGCAACAAGCGGTTTACGACATCATGAAAGCCACTGGAAACGAATGGGCCACTGAGATTCCGGATGTGTGTCGAGGTCGGTGGCATGGGATCGAGTGTATGCCGGACAAAAACAATGTGTTTCATGTGGTTTCGTTATCGTTCGGGGCGTTATCGGACGACACAGCGTTCCCGACTTGTGACCCGACCCGGTCGTCAATTTCGCCTTCAATCACGAAATTACCGCATCTTCGGACTTTGTTTTTTTACCGGTGTTTTACTGACATGCCGATTCCCTCGTTTTTGGGCCAAATGGGCCCGAATTTACAGACACTTGTTTTGAGGGAAAACGGACATGTGGGCCCAATTCCTATTGGGCTCGGTAAACTAACTGGTTTAAGAGTACTTGATCTTCACAAAAACAATCTCAATGGTACGATTCCGGTTTCTTTTAGCCGGTTCACCGATCTAAGGTTGTTAGATTTGAGTAGCAACAGATTAACCGGTTCGATTCCGAGTCTTGCCTTTCCTCAACTCACTCTACTCGACCTCAACCAAAACCACCTCACCGGTTCCATTCCGACCTCCATCGGAAACTGCGATTCCCTCATGAAAATCGATTTAAGCCGTAACCGCCTTTCCGGCGAAATCCCCAATTCCATCAATAAATTGTCGCGTCTAATCTTGATGGATTTAAGCTACAACAGTCTCTCCGGCCCAGTTCCAACAACCTTAAACAACCTCGATTCCCTCCAAGCTCTCATTCTCAACGGCAATCCGTTAAGTTCAACGATTCCGTCCACCGCATTCGACGAGTTGAAAAACTTGACGATCTTAATCCTATCCGACACAGATTTATACGGGCCAATACCCGAATCAATCGCCCGATTACCACATCTACGTGTCCTCCATCTAGACCGAAACCGTTTAAACGGATCAATTCCGACAACTTTTCGCAATTTAAACGGCCTAAGCGAGCTACGGTTGAACGATAACCAATTGATCGGTCCAATTCCGTTCGGCAAAGAAATGGTTTGGAGAATGAGAAGAAAATTGAAGCTTGAAAACAACTTCGGACTATGTTACGATGGTCGAAACGGGTTTGGTGACGATTTGGGTTCGTTGTCGGGTTCGGGTATTGATCATTGTGATACCCCGAAAACGGGCCCGGCTCAAACGGTTCAACACATTTCCGCAGCAAACGAAACTGAACCTGTTCGGCCTTCTAGATCTGTAGCAAACAGTGGAGTTAGTTTTAACGGAGGTTTAATTTTGTTATTAACGGTAGTTGTGTTTTTATTATAATTAGTGATTATATTTAATATAACAAATCTTGTGAAATACCAACTATTCCTATTATATTTTTAAACCCAATGTTTTTGGTATTTGATTGATTTCAATTTCAGACTTTTTTTTAAATTAAACATGGGATTGAAATGGAATCCGATTCCAAATCTCACAGTCCCATAACCAAATGTGTCATAAATGTATTTTCGTTTTAGAATTCCGTCAAACCGTTAATCATCAAATTAGAAAGGTTGGAATTGTGTTAGGCCTGACTCAACCCGTCAATTAGAAAGGTTGAAATTAGGTTAGGTCTGGCTTAATCCGTCCAACCCGTCACTAAATATATATTATACAATTTAGAACGTTACAGCCTAAAATATATATGTAATTGTGGAAAAGACTATTTTTATCACAGTAAGCAAATTGATACGAGTTCTTTGTAGAGTCGGTTAAAAATTCAATATAAGAAGTACTTGGGTAGGATGTAAGATAAAAAAACAAAAATTTGTTTAGCTTTCATACTGACAACGATATTGAGGTGTCATTTAATAAGGAGAATTGTCAAAAAGTCATGGCTAGGTTTGTGGTGAAGGAGATAAAGCCTTGAGTGTTGTAGAAGGTGAAGGATTTAAAAAACTTGTTAAAGAGTTTCAACCTAAATTTGGTGTCTTCAGTAGAGTGACTGTTGCTAAAGATACCTACCTATTGTTTTGTGATGAGATGATTAAATTAACGAAAGAGTTAATAAAGGCCGGACAAAAAATATGTTTAACAACTGATAGTTGGATATCTTCCACACAAAGACCAATCGTACTTGATTGATGATCTAGGCAGTTTCGGACATCTATTATTCAAATTTTTGAAGTACTTGATTTTAGAACTTAAGAATTTAATTAAATATTTGGGTGATTGTAGTAACTAATAATTTCATTTCATATATTTCTAGTAGTATTTATCGTATTTCATTCCTCAATTTTTTGTATACTACCAAGCTGTTCCACCCTTCACAATCTGTAAAGGTCGGGTTAAGTTATACTTTTGAATCGATTGGGTTGAGATTTTTTCGAACCATCATAATTAAATTGAAATATAAAAATAGCTAGTAACTATCCAACCCATCGGAGCCCCTCTAATTACTTTTTCCAATTCCCGTTTGCGCAATTAACGTCCAAACTCAAAAAAACCACAACTTTTCTTTCGTTAGTTTCGTTTTCTTTTTAAAATAATTTAAATTAAATGTTATTGAGCTAAAAAGTAACGTACTTTAACTTAATTCTTATTTTTGGTAAGGTACGCTCAGAACTTTCATTTCGAATCTAAGATGTAAAGTTTTAAACATTTAAGTACTCAGGTAACCGGTTGAAGCATTAACTGATTACCATGTTGATATGACGAGTGATGTGATACCAACTCCGTATTATTTGTTATTCAACCCAATTTTATCTCATCACTCGCCACATCAGCATGATAACCGGTTACCTGGATACTTAAATGTTTAAAACTTTACATCTTGGATACCAAAATAGAATTTATGAAAATACGTTACCCAAAATATGAATCAAGTTAAAGTAATTTACTTTTTCATACAGTTTGCCCAATGTTAAATGTACAGCTTTTTTTCCCTCAGACCCTTTACCAACTTTTCTTTCTCTTGGTTAACCAAATAAGATCTATAAAAAGAAGAATGGAATTCAATTCCATTCCAAATTCCTAAAACAACATTCCAACAAACCAATCAGACCCCTTAAAAGATCAGTGATATTTAGAATTCAAGTTTACCTCGTACAAATACATTTTAACCTCGGAAAATAAAAGTAAAAGCATTTTACGATTTGACAAAGTTAGCTCACATGTAATTGACGAACACCAAACTGTCAAAAAAACCTATAAATCCTTGAAATAAGCCTCTGCTGGTCTGTAAACCACCAGGAAAATCAAGATAAACATAATACATATATGTACACTAGTACAATTTTGTTGTTAAAACAGATAACATCTTCTTCAAGAGAATGTATCCTCCCTATCTCCTTCTGCCACATCACCCTCCTCCAAATTGCTGAACTCCAAGAAATGGGTCGGCCGATGATCTTCATGGTAATATTCGCGTGGACTCCCCAGCTTTATTCCGTACTTCATGCTAATCGTATGCTTCACTCCCATGAAATTGTAATTCCAAGGACCGTTATCAGGAACCTAAAACCACAAAATCCACGTATGTTAGCAGCTTAATGGGACTAGCAGCTTATTCGGTCAGATATAGATGATTGTTTGGTAGTGGCTTATTGATATAGAATGTGGCTTACTCATAAAGCCAAGTTTTTTTCCAAAACTGTCTCTCCCAATTAAAAAACACGTTCTTTCCATCCATAAAAAACCCTCCCAAACAAAAACCTTCCCAATCTATATAGACAGATTAATCCGCACAGACATCTTCATTCAGACAGGTCTTAATGGAAAACCAACCAACCAAACACCCCCTAAGTTAAGTTGCATGAGATTTATAGGAAAAGCTTCTTACCATATAGAAACCAAGGAAACGGTCACTTAGAAGCATCTGAACCTTCTCATAGTGAGTTGGTAGATAACCATGGGGATTGCTTCCTGTATCCTTGTTTGCACGCCCCCATTCATAACCTGTTGGTGTCAGCTTGTATGCAGTCAACGAACACGAACCCGGAGTGAAACTGCAAGTCAGTATGATAGATTTCTCCCCATCCCATTGCTTGTTGTTCTCCAAAATCCGAGCATGAAACGTAAGATCCTGCCAAATTCAATTCATACAGACATACGTTAAAAACCAACATCCTTCTGGATCAACAGCACCAATACAATATAGCAAAATCGTCTTTACAGGATACCAAAAATGTTTACAAGTCCTAATAGCTTTTACTTTATGGAATTGAGTAAAGTGTTACAATAGGATCTTAGAAAGCATTTGGGCATAACAAGTTTCTTACAACACTTTTGAGAAGTGTCTTACGAATACATCTTTTTTATAGGACACGGGCATTTTTTCATATAATGTCGTAAAAACACTAAGGGCTGTTTGTTAGCAGCTTAATGAACTTAATGAGACTCACAGCTTATTTGATCAACTATAAGTGACTGTTTGGTAGTGCTTTAATGATATAGAAAGTGGCTCATTCAGAAAGCTTCTAAGGGGAAGCTTTATGCAGAAAGCCAAGATTCTTCCTAACCTGCCCCTCCCAATTAAAGAACATGTTTCTTCCATCTATGAAAAAACCCTCCCAAGCAAAAACCTTTCCGATCTATACAGACAGATTAATCCACAATGACAAAAATTCACTTATATGAGACCCTCTTTCAAAATTGTGCCTTAAAAACTTGTTAGAATCCATAAAGGCATAGGCATCATTTCAACTTATTGCAACACATTTACATAGGAGGCACAATTGTTTGATTCTATAAACTTAAGGTCCTATAAAGCAGATTTTGTTTTATTGACACCAATCATTACACTAGCATAACATGACGAGCAATCATAATCATGTATTTAGTAGAATCAAACCCTCAATATGAATCTCGTGACTGAGTCATAAAATAGAACAAACCTGTGGAGATAGCTGAGGAAGCTCATTTGGTTGTGTGTGCATCCATCCCAACGGTTCCAGATCGCTAAGGAAGTCGTGTTCAGGGAGAGCTGATGGGAGATGCACTTGTTGATGGGTTCCCCACTGTGGTGGCATGGCAATGCAACGAATTTCTTTCACTTGAGGATTATCAGGAGGACTTACACCATACAAGTACCCAGAAATCTGAGTTCTCAAGTCTGCAATGCATATGAATTTCTTCAAAATATTCTTTGGCATGATGTAAGTATACCCCGTTTCCTGCATAGAATTTCAAACCAATGCAGCAAATATAAGATATTTGTAATTTTGAGCAACACTGCCTAACAGATAGAGATGAAGTATAATTACCTTTATGTCCTCAGAGTTGACATATATATGATTCACACGGAGATAGAGGTTTGTAGCTGATATAGCTCTCACACGCCAATCTGTCTTGGAACCGAATGCAGCTTGTTCATAAGGACTTGTGGTGGTAACGATAAGTTCATCACCATGAACGTTTGTTGTTCTGGTAGTCACAGCCGTCAATTGGCTAGCTTCTTTTGCCTATACAGGATACAGAGCAAATGAGATCCGCTTAAAAATAACTGAAAATCAATAAACAACTTCGTTTACCCTGGAAGATCAATATATCCCTAGCAAGTGTGTGACATGAATTGAGTTGAATATGAAAAGATTAGTCCATGTCAGCTTATAAAATAAAAACTGAAGAAATTCTGGAATTGACCAAAAGGGTTGTATAATAAAGTGGATGGAAAATATGATCAAGGCAAGAAAACTCATTAAAGAAAGATAAATATCACGACTAAACAAAAAAAAATTAGGGAACAAAGTTAAACATATGATTCAAAATAGTAGCAATTCTAGCAAGTACCTGTTTCTCGATCTCAGCAATTTGCTGCCGCTGCTGAGAAGGTGGAGTAATTTCAGCACCAAGTATAATATCACGTATCTCAGATTGTGTCAGTGCTGAAGTATTAACATTATTCTTCTTTGCATAATCAGACAATATGAGATCTCTTAGAGCAACTTCAACCTGCACCAAATGAGATCATATTAGTTCTAGTCCAAATATTCAGCTACCATGACTTATATTTCTATATAATGCTGATATGTAGATTGAAGACGTTTACCTTCACCCATTGATCATCAGAAAGTGAAGGCCAGATATGATGGGGCTCCGTGATAATCGTCTTATCAGGCTTGAGCAACATCTTTGCCTTCTCATTGTTTACATGTAAAGCACGCAGTATCAAAATGAGCCTGGAGAACGCTGTGTACGACGATATGCTCTTCAACCAATCATCATATATATTGAACAAAACCATTTGTGGTTCTGATGCCTTCAGAATCAAATCACCAAATTTCTCAATTTTCAGACATGCCTGGAATGGAAGCTGCAGCTCACTTCCTTTTATGACGATATTGGGAAAATCAAGCAAGTGGACTTCAAGAGGATCCAACATGCCTTTACGAGTGACGATGATCTGTTTTGGCTGTTCCTCAACAGGTAATGAACGAACAAGAGCAGCCACTTCTTCTGCTGTTTTCCACTTAGCCAGTTGACCAAGACGCTTTTGCCCTGCCCACACACTTGTGTGAATAACCTGCAAATTACGTATGAAGCAAATAAATAAACAGCCTAGCAGCTGAAAAGCATACCCAAAACTAAAGGTGACGGAAAAGACAAACCTTCAGAAACAGTTGCCCGGTTCGGGGATTAAATATGAAAATAGCACCATTAATTGGTTTTGTTGTAAGATTTCCTTCAAAAGTTTTGTGAATGGTCACACGGTACACATTCGTATCATCAACAAACCAAATTATCTGGTTGCTGAAGATTTCTCCATAGTTCTGAGATGACAAATATGGCTCAGTTGGCTCCGAAGAATACAATTGCAATCCTTTCCTTATGCGCTCTCTTAGAACATATAAAGCTGGATTTGACTGCACAGCAAAAAATCAAGTTGTCTGGCTTTAAATATAAATCACATATAAACCTCAACGAGACAAAAACCAATATTCCAATACCATATAAACCAAAATCTCAAAATTAAGATAATGTCCAATACCTTCATAATCTTATTCATAGCCTGAGCAAGCAGTGGCTTTGACCCCGGGAACCAATTCCCGAAAGCAGAGTGCAAGTTGTACGCAAGATCCAATCCAATCATCACCCCTGCAATTATACATTGAACAACTTTAGTCTATGCCTGAACAAAAAAACTACTACCCCCATCCCAAAATAAGTAAACACATTTTCTATTTCGTTTTTCCCAAAATAAGTGTCCTCTTTTTTCCAATTGTACCCCTAATTATTAGATGGGAAATTCATTACTCCATCTATTTATTAAGGGTAATTTTGTCATTTAGTTAAGTAATGAGTGTAATAATTACACATTTCTAAAACTGTGTGCCTGCTCACTGTGGACATCTATTTTGGAAAAGACCAAAGAGGGAGTACATCGGTTTGACAATCTGACGGTTCAAGGTAAGAGGAGCACAGCAATCGCATGATGTACCTGTTGGCGATGGATAGATAGACATGTTATCGGTGGTGTAGTCCATGAACTTGGCTCTAGTATAACGCTCGATATCATGAGAATCATAATCACCCCAACGAAGCTGAACATCAATCCAGTATTTGTTACTTGCTTTCTGATCAAATACGTCCTTCGACTCGGCCACCAGACTGGGTTTTGACATGGGCCATCTATGTGCAGCAAATAAGAGAATGTCAGCACAAGAGCTGTTCATTTTGTAACTCTTTCTTGGATGGATTGTTTCCTTCTGCACAGTCTCGATCTCCAATGCATCCAACTCCTGATCCAATACCTGGCAGAGATCCATCACAACGCTCTCATGGACCTTCTGCCACAAGTGAGCACGAAAGATCTGAATAAGAGAGATCTTCAGGGTGGGAATCTTTCCGTGCATGAATATTCCAGTCAAATCCAGTTGCACTTGGAAACCAACATAAACGTTAGCTCGGTTAATGGTAGGCGACCACCAAAGTGTGAACCTACGATTTGGAATTTGGTTCAGCCCTGATCTCTGAGCATTAGTCAGCTTCTTGTACTTCATGGACTCCTCAAAACCTGAAGCTTTCTCCCAAAAGAGACCCTCCCAAGTTGGAAAACTGTAAGACGACATTTTGGTAATGCAAAGTCAGAACAACAGAAGTTCATCAAAAAAGAACAATGACCATCCAAACTAAATAAATAATAGAGAGCTCATCTTCATGGTCAACTAAAAGAGTGAATAAGAGTGAACCGTACTATGTTCCCTTGAATAATGTATGCTCCAAAATTCCTTCAACACCACCAAGTGCTTGGATAACGTCAGTTCGGTAATTATTCAAGTTCCACAATTTACCATCGTGTCTCTGGTGTGTCCACCAAAATGGGTTTTGTTTCAGAACCTGATACTGCTTGAAATCAGTTCTCACCCTCCATCCCTTGTCATATGCTAGTGTGTGTCGATCCTTCTGGAACAAGGTATTGATTCTTGGTATTCCACGATCCCATGAGTCCTAACATAAAGTTTAGAGAACATCATTTAATATGCCTTCACCATATAATGATGAACATATATCAATATATGTGAATAATACTCACTTCCAAGTCTTCAAGCGTTAACCGCCTGTTCTGTGACTGGGCTTCCTGCCTCTTCAGAGCATATTCAGCCCAAACACGTTGTGAATCAATGAACTCGCTCTCCCATGGCTGTAGAAAATAGAAAAGCATTCAGGAGATGGACTGCCACATAAGATTGAGAACATCTAAGGATTTGGAGAACATGATACCTGTATATAACGATACAGATTTGGAATCAATTGGTCTTCTTCATGACTCATACCACTCCTAAAGTGAGTTACCCCAACATCTGTCTGCTGACTATAACGGAGATCACTCTGTGGAATCAATATGTGACCCATCGACAGCATACCAAGCCCTCCAATCTCCTTGGGTGTGTAGAAAATCACAGGAGGGAATCTATAAGCAGAATTTTGTCAGATGTCACACACCAAAAAGGTCACCATAGAGCATAGTAACTTAAATTATCGAAAGCTTACCTGCTAGGCATTTTTGAATTTAATCCAATTTTGATACGGGTCTGGATTTTGTTTTCACATTTGACCAACAGATCTAAAAGCTCTTGTGTATGCACGGTTGCTTCACGGAAGTATGTCATTAGACCTGCCAGATAACAAAATATTGTGGCTGAGAATAGGTGCCTGGTGTAGCTCTTCTTACTTGCACAAGGAAAAGAATTGAAGAAAGCAAACAGAAGCATAAGGCCAAATACCTATTAAAGCTGTATTCCATTTGTTAACGATTTTTGTGAACGTTGTAGATCCTGAACTCATAAGAATCTGCCTTACACGATTCTCAAACACTTTCATGTGTTCATCATCAACTCGTAAGAAAGCAACTGCTGTACGCTCTTTTGTCTGTTCATTCTGCAAGTTCCAAACTCCATCTCTCGTATTACTGAATGCCTCCTGAGTCATTCTTATTTTTGGCAATATACGAACCTCAAACCCACACCTGCACGCCAATTGCAAATATGTCATTAAAATATTGAAACTCACAAGCTACCTTGATAGAAGACATCATCTTGTCCTCATTTGAATTATTTAAAAAAACAAGAGGTAAAGCAAAGAATCATGCAACATACATGCTAAATAGCAGGTTTGGATTGTCTTTGCTATAAACAGAAACAAAGCTGTTCTCCCACTCCAAAGTTGTGATACTCCGAGGAAGACGATTCTTCATATCCCAGAAAACACTTCTTCCAAGATTCACTGATAAGAAATACAAGATAAACAATTGGTCTCAGACGGAAATATAAGATATAACAAACCTAATCTCTTCTACTGTTAAATAAAATCCCTAGTGCATCTCAATTCTGAAATATAACATCAAGAAGTTTACCATCATGTTTCATGAGCCTCATTCTTGCATCTCTTGGCCAGCACTTCTTATTATTGTAACCAACCATATTCTCGTTGTTGGGATCAGGATGTTCAGTGAGATAACGCTGTATAAGATCTCGAGCCTCTTCATGTGTAAAACGAAATAAAATATGCACTTTGTCAATGTACCGAGAATACAGCCGTATCGGATGTCGTGTTTCAACTTTAGTGTCCCAGAAAGTAATGAACTCGTTGGGCATTTGTGGTGGACCAGCAATTTCACTTGCACGTGTCAAACCAAGAAGTAAAAGATCCAACACCAATCCATAGTATTGTACCACAAAAGACGCAAACTGAAGACCACGTATCAGCCCATATGAGTTCGTGTGACTCATATCTTTATAAGACAACACAACATTGTTCTTTGCCGTAACATAATCAGCAATATTGTGGTCAAGGACCAACCGTAAAAGCCTGCATAAGATAAAAATCTTTGCTTAATTATCAGATAATTTAGCAGAAGGAACAAATAACAAAGAGATCTTGGGCACCGACCTGTTAAGCATTGTCAAATCAATCTTCTCAAAGAACTTCTCAAACTTGGTCTGAAGCATTACCACACACTGCCCATCACCAGTGTCCCATATACCCTGCAAATTGTTTATGCCCTGGCACCACTTATAAACCAAGAGTGGTGGGGGCTCTGAATCTGCAGGCTTGATCCAATTGGGAAAGAGATGACGCTTGTCACCTTCATACCATAAATATTGATCAAGATATGCATCTGTAATCTTCTCAAGAGGCTCAATCTCATAAACTGGAATCAGATAGCTGTATAAATCCATAAACTCTATGCCAACCTACAAAGCAAAACTCCGCTTAGTTTGAAGGAAGTTGGACAAGGCTGAGTTAAGACAAGCATTCACACAAATGAAATTTAAAAAACTTACTTCTTTAAAAGCACGTTGGGTAAGGAGGTGACGTTTTATTCTTGATAATGCCTCATGTGGATTGTCATAAGCTTGTTCAATCAAGCCCAATTCTTCTCTTTGGAGCTGATTTAACCTCACAGCCACACTATAAGATTCCTTAAGCCTCTCGAGAGCAAGAATAAGAAGCTTGGTGTCATGCTTGTAAGACAGTGGCGGAAATGGTATAGGTGAAAACTTTCTAGACTCCAACCAATGAACTGTGGTGGTGTAGATGGCGACAGCTTCTTCTGGGGTGACATATGGACCATCTTTCAAGTAGTTGTGCTGACGTTCCTGTAAGAAAACAGGAAAAAGAAATGAACATATTCCAAGAAAAAGCATCAATAACCCACTACATCCAATGATGTGAAATTAGAGGTTGCTGAAAAGCTTCTCATTAACCAATGCACATACAAAAATTATACACACACGGACATATATATACCTGTTCTGCCTTCAGCCAAAGACGAGTCAATCTCCCCAAGTTCTTCCTACAAACAGTCTTATCCACTGTGGCACCCCTCCTTATACGTTCACGATTGTAGTGAGCAACATTTGTCCACCAATCAGCTTTTGACTTCACATATCGGAGAATCATGTTCTCTATCGGAACCGGTAAACCAGGAACCTATAAATACAAATGTTAAATAAAGATATTGGGCACTGAATACATTATAAATGCAAATGATTTCACATGATAATACCTTCCAGGGGATATTTGCCTTCCAACAACGCCATGCTTCACTCAAATGCTGCAAAATGGTTCTTGCCTTATTTTGCTTTATTCCCTCTGAAAGTTCAAGACCGGGGGTTATAAGGAAAGCATGAAAGTGATCAAAACTAGGGAGAACAAAACCATAATTACAACTAAACATAGCAAGACAGAAGATGCAAAAGAAATAAGCCGAGAAAGTGGCTTATTATCAACCATAACACCCAAGAATAATCCAATGTAGAATTTATCCCAATGGACAAGTATGAGTCCCAATAAACTAGTTCAATTATTTGCTAATGTAGACAAGTATTGCTAATAATAGTTTAGATGACGGTAGGAATTGACATGGCGGCAACTGACGTGACCATTACACGTAAAAGAACGAAACAACTAAAGACGGAATTTGATGAGATGCAACTAAATTTAACAATTTTTCAAAATATATATAGCACGAAGAGAAGATGTAAAGCATAGTGTGATTCAGAGGTGACAAATTAGGGTTATCACCTGGCATGGCATCAAGAACGTCATGCATCACGGCAGCACGAAGCTCCAGATCGAAATGGCTTTCAACACGTTGTTTTGTAACAGTCTTAGCCACCCCTTTAGAGTGTCGTCCCTCAAATTGGCGAGCAAGTAAATTTCCCAGCCACCTCTCCAGTAGAGGCACTATTCCACGAAGGAAAAACAACCACACTCTCCACATAGGTGCCCAGAAACCACATCCAGGTCCTTTCCCAACTGGCCCAGTATTGAACCGGTAATAAATCAAATGCTTCAAATCCTTGCACATCCGAATCTGCCTCATGAGTCGGTACTTGTAACGGTACATACCAGTTAACTGCCCAACATGTGAAAATGTATATTGCAGACCATCAGCCAACTGAAATGCATCCACATTCCCCAATCGGAACTGAATATTTGCATCAACGACAAGCTTTGTCAAACGCAAAATTTCACGGCAAAGATGGAAAGCATTTCCAAATCGTGACTTCTTACGCTCCTTGGTGGTAAGAGTCTTCACAGGCTTAAGATTGAAGTTATAGTCAAGATGAAGGTAATTAAGATTCTTCCGATGAATCAACAGATTGAGCATGTTGTACCCCTGCTTACAAACTTGTAGACCTGCTTCAGCCCAATCAAGTTCTGTGGTCTGAAAAAACTTGGTAGCCTGGAGAGAACGGAATAAGTGCTTCTTCTTTTGAGCTTTAGGCGGTCTATGATGCAGCTCGTTCAAAACGAAACACTTCAGTAACTTCTGATAGCTAACCCGAACTTTCACTGGATATGAAGGAGGACTGCAAAAAGAAAATCCACATAGACTATAAGTAAGCAATAAAAAGCAACTGAAAATGAGAGTACCAAAAATTGCCCATATCCCATACTGCAGTAATAGGCTCATCATCCGGATCAAAAATATATAACAAAGGTAAAATGCTGGAATATTAAAAGAAAATAAGCCATACCAGTGTTCCTTATACCACTCCGAAACAAGAGGGATATCTTCAGCACGCCGCATCCGGCCAGATCTCATGTTAAAGGGACGGGGTGCAAATAACAAAGAAATACCAGCAGCTGTAGTGTCAGTATACAATGGAGTACCACTAAGCAACGGCTCAACACCCTCTGGCAAACAGAAATCATCTTCATCTTCATTATCGTCATGAACTTTCTTGTCACGCCGGTCTTTATTGACGGAAGTGATTGGGTGTATCAGGGGATCATAATAAAATGCAGGCAAATCAGGATCCTCCGTTTTTATATACATAACCATCGGTGTATGATATATACATAGCCTTACTTTCCTTGGCCTATTGTTATATAGATGAGGGAAAGCAATCCTGTACTCAGTCCTCAAAGGCGAACGGATAATGAGTTTATTGATATCATTGAACTCATTCCAATCCTCATCACCTTTCTCCATGTCACGATACAAAGGTTCAAATTTGGGACCACCTACGAACAAGAAGATGCTTAAGAAAATGTACATGCCATTGAATAGAGTGCTTATGCTCATACAGCTAGCCCTCCATTCTCGAAACATGAACAGATCATTCAAAAAAAAAAACTCGAAAAATATACACACCCAGCAATCATTATTAAGATTCGAATTCAACCCAATGTCCTCCGATTATAATCATGAAAAATAATAAACATAAGGTCAGATAGACATACCTGGTATACACATATTAAGAGCTTTGGCCGTGAAAAATGACTCCATATCAAACAAGTAGAAATAATTCCGATCAATCAAATCAGAAAGCAGCTGTCCTGCTAATCGATGAAGCGTTGCCATGATAGGGAGCGACAGATGCCATTTTCGATAACTTGGTCCATTAATAAGCTTGGTCTTCACAAGAGGTTTATGGTCATAGAACCAAGTATAAACGGCAGAATCTTCTTCCTCATCCAACTCCAGTTGAATTGGTTCCAAAGGATCCACATCCAGAAGATTGTCAGCATAGTCCAATGGAGGCTCTTCATCATCAAAAGGAGGAAAACGCATTCTCTTGAAATGCCTTCGGTCCCTCTTCTCCCTTCGCATCATGATCCACATGGTACCCCACTGTATAAGTTCATTAAGGTCAATTTCCTTCATGATATGATTGGTTATTCAAACAAAAGAAGCAAGCACCTCATAATTGATTACAAACTACAATTGACAAAACAACCAACAAGGACACGACTTTTTTTATAATAACTTATGTATTGTCGTTTCATTTTCGATTTCTCATACAATGGTATTACACTTATAATCAATGTCCTACCTGTGCAAGATATATTGGTTCAACAACCCATGGAATCTCATTCACGAATGTGATGGCACCAGTAATGTGATATAGCACCTTCACATCTCGGACCTACATTGACGAAAATCAAATCAATCAGCAAAAAGACAGTAGATAATGAAGCAATCCACGAGATAAGGAAAGATAAGGTAACATGTAATACGAAAGAAATCACAGTACCTGTTCCCAGGGCATAGGCATGTTCTCAAGAAGCTTATAGACAGCATGAGGAACAAACTTGAGAGCGCCCAGATATACACGTTTGTCATGCCTGTACTTTTTGGATGACATATCACCATGATCCCTGTAAAAAACAACAATTTACAAAATTAGATGACCCCAAAAAATAAACTAGTAAATTGTAAGTAACGATTCACAAATAAGATAGTAACGTGAAAGAGAAAATATGAAGATCTTCAGTGAACTAATAACTGAACAAGGAAATAAGGAGTCTTGATTTCGGCAGATGATTAAGAACCAAACAATGAACAATGTGCATGCGATCCAACATATCACCATAGCGTCCTAAAATACGGCTCCAGAAATACATGCGTAAGATAGTGAACAAAAAGGTGACCCATGCATATAACCTAAAGGTATTGCCGACCATGTTCTTCATTTCTAAAACAGGCCATTAAAGGCTTTAGAATGTCATAGGGAAGTATGAACTAAATAAATAGCCAAGTCGACAGCAAGCCTATATAGGAAACTTTGTTTTGGTATTTCATGGAAAATAGCTGGAAATAGTACCGGCAAAAAGTCAGATTCAAACGTAAAAATGAATTAGAAACCGTTGAACTTTCTATCATGTGTATCAGTAACTTTCAAACTAACAAGACACCGAACATGTATTTAACAAATAACTCCTACACATATAAAGCTTTTGTTAAACAAAACCTAATGAATGTCCGTATCTAGTTATAGGTGTGAGCAAATATAGATACTGATCTAAGGTATCAGATTATCATGTCTTAAAAAAATGCTAGAGAAATTTTCAAAATGATCTAGGCGCTGAAGCCTGTGTACGCACTACAAGCATGAAAAGGATGATCTTTTTATCCTAAACCAGAGGCGACTCCCTGAACATTGCTACTTCATTTACTTAACATAAAAAATAATAACTATTATTATAACTATACAAACATGATACGAAGAAAGACTCTACGAGCCTCTCCAGAAAAAAGAGGTGAGGTTGAATTTCGATATAGTAAATAAAATTATTATATCACTAGAAGAAACAATTCATAAAACTCAAAGAATCTCATCTGACGGGAGCTTTTAACCGCAGGTAACCCTTTTACTTTCTCGCCCCGAGGTCAGCACTCGTATCCATGTGAAAATTGTTTCAGTAGAAAATAATAAGAACACAGGGGCTCTTAATCTTGATGATAAAAACAAACAAGATTGGAGCCAGTTCAGGTAGCTGAAGTCCATAAACTCCGCTCAGAGCTAAAATTACTAGTAACTGATCCAAACAGTAACATGCTCGATGTTCAACAGGTTCAAACAGACACCCACACCTTACTGAAACGCTAGGTCAAACCAAATATCTAACTGCACAGCTGACAAACTCACCTGATAATCTTCCTAACATGTTCCGGAGGCATGTCTTCCTTCTGAGTCTCAACAAAGCCAAATTTCCGTTTATCTCCATACCGCTTCGAGTTCAACTGCATCCACTTCCTCGCCTTCTCTTCCAGCCTGGCCTCCGCTTCAGCCGGAGACGGCAAGACAGTATAAGACGGTTGCGCGGCAGGTGGTGGCGGTATTGAGCCACCAGCACCTCCAGTCCCGGGAGGCGCTAACGGCGGTCCTCCTCCAGTCCCAGGAGGAGCAATCATACCATTGTTATTCCACATCTCTTGTCCGTTGCTGTTATTCCACATGATTCCTAAAACCTAACCATAAAACCCTTGAAATGGCAACGAAATCAACCGACCTGACCTCTCGTGGAATTATATGTGGAGATTGATGAAACGATATTGAAAGATTGGATGAAGCAAATCAAGAAAGGTATTGGAGAGGTTCAATGGCGGTCGCTAGGGTTTTGGATCTAACCCGAAACGGAGTGACACTCCCAGTCGAAATGAAAAAAGAGGCGAGAAGAAACAAGAGGTCTAATAAAGAGGGTTAAGTCGGTCGCACCTGTCTACGTGACTGACTCTAGTTGGACGTTTGGGTGACTTTATGGGGGTGCGGCTAACCCAATCAGGGCTTTCAAAAATCACATTTTCTTTAAACCACAAAATATATAAAAATCAATATTTTAATACAAATATTTAAATAACGTTAATTACATTATTGATCTAATTATGTTGCAGTATAACATGTTAAAAATTCGATTAAAGGTATCAAATAAAATATAGTAAATCTAAAGGTTAAATCAGCCATTGTGTAAATATGTAAGGATCTTGGACCTTCCTAACCAGTATTCTATAAGTAAAAAAGAATTTGGTTCTTCTAGGTCTGATGACACTCTGAGTTGAAAGGAGTTTTGGTTGTGCTTTTACATGCCTTATTAGAATGGGTTTTCTTGGGCTGAAGCATAGGCCTAAGTCTGCCCCAAAGTTTTGGTCTAATCGAGCCTTTAGGGTCACTAGGTTTGAGCTCGGGTTAGATCTAGGTTGGACTTTGGGTTCGGATTTTTTGTGCATCTCTACCCTTACGTAAGGGGGGCATATTATTGACTTTTATGAACACTTGACTAAAGATCGTTTATCATGCTCTTACCAAGTGTTGCTTACCTTATTGGTAAACATGTTAACGATCGAGAATCCTACCGGTAAGAAGCATGCAAGGACCAATAATCTTACATGGTAATTGATAGATAAAACTCTTACCTCGTAAGCACTTACTAGTAATAGACACTTACCACAATTCATTTGATGGTCAATAATGTTATTCGACAAGGTAACGAAGGGCAGGCCCGTGACTTAGCATGTGTGATCGTGTTACAATGAACAGGGTCCCCCAATCGTTAGGGCCCAGATCTAGTTTATGCTTCTAGCCAAATCCGTGGTACTCTTTATAATCGTTGATTCAACTCCTCCTTACTCCTTTTATGCTTTGTTTTCCTGATGATGAACAAACATGACTCCTCTACCCTTGTAATTTCGTTATTGTTCGAGGAACAAATACGACTTCCCGACTCCACAATTTCTTCATTGTTCGACAAACAAACACGACTTGTCGACTCTACAATTTCTTTCTTGTTCGACAACTATGGCTACCAAAATAAAAAATAGTCGCTAGTGTCTTTTGATTAAATCACCAAATCTACAAGCAAGCAAATTATTTGTTTTTTGATGACTCCATTAGATCTACAACTTCTTAGTTGACTGGCTCCAGTAAATCTACAATTTCTTTTTTGATTAACTCCAACAATTACAATTACAAGTTAATAGGGCTATTTCTTCGTTTCAAGCTTGTTAGGGCCGATCCATATAAGCGAGTTACGTATAAGATTATAGTTTTTGTGCTATATTTGCGTGTAATATTTCCTTGATATTGATTTTTCATATGGTGCAGACTTTGTAGTTGTTGGTGTAAACAGGGACCAAGTTAATGTCTTATGGTTTCATCTTCACTAGATGCAGGGAGTCACAATCAAGTGACGTGCTATTGGAATTTCTATACATGAATAAAACTCAAAACATACTATATTCTAACCATGAAACACACTCGATTAACACAAAAGGGTGTGGGGGGATACTCAATCTAGTGACGAATGGTTTGTAGCCTGATTCCCAAATGTTATAAGATTTTATTTTTATTTTAATGGTATATGACTTTCTAAATTTGGCTTGTTTCTTATTGATTTATTTATGAAATTGTTGGTTTTGAACGAATAAATGACCAAAAAATTGCAATGTTTTTTGAGTCTAAGGGACCGATTACCCAGCGCCTTACCCATTGAGAGCTTACCGGTAAAAGACTAATACTTTAACTTAACTTACCAAGTAAGATTTTAGTTCATTAAAGCCGCATCGTATGCAATAATTTATCATGTAAGTGCTTACCCGGATAAGAGTCGATACTACAGCTTATAGCTCTTACGGGTAAAACTCCAATGTTTGTCATGTTCATCCGATAAGGTAAAATAACCTGATAAGCGTTTAGTAACGGCCCATAAGTTTAAGAAGTCAAACCACTTGCTCACAATTGTGTTATATGAACAGTTGTAGTTTGATATGGAAGGTACAAAAGGGAACCGTTGAACTTCATATGTATGAACCTGATTCTTTTAACACATTTTTGTATATTAAGTTGTAAGATTTTTAATATGAAATTTTGTTTTATTTATTAATCGGTCAGTCAATCTTTAGTATTGGTGTATGTGATTTATAGTTTCAATATAAATGTAGCAAGACCTCAAAAAAGTTTGACATGACCTTTAACAAGGGTGATTACTATCGTCAATAAGCACTCCAATACTTATATGATTTTTCTTTGTTGGCTGGTTGTTAAAAATTGAAATGGATGATTGGATTGAAGCGATTCTATTAAAATCCGTTGGATGTAAACCGATAAATACCCGTATCAGTGCCCATGGGGAGCTTGATCCCTAAAAAACTTGTAACTTCCACATTAAGACACTGAGACTCGAACACTCGCACGTTTCTGCAACTACCACCCGTATGACCTGAAATTAATGGTGTTACAACATGAGGTTAAATATATGCCTCCTTTACACACATGGTCTTATGAGATTGGTTGAGGTCCACATAATCACATGTTGGATGTTAGTCGGTCGGTTGTTATTGAATCAAATAACTTGTTGCACATTATCAAGCACCAACTCACAAGACAACCAACAAATAAGCTGGTGTTATCTGATTTTTCTCTCACATAATAATATTGGGACAAATGACGATAGAACCCGACTGAAGAGTTACATGTTATAAACCAACTTATACATACATAAATTTATTCAATTTTTAGTTGGAAAACATTATTTCAAAACAACATTTAAAAACATACATTTTGCTGTGAAAGTTCGATTTTTTTTTTACATTTACAGTATTTTGCTGCAAAGATTCAATGTTTTTTTATATTAACTTGTGAAAATTCAGTGTTATTTTATGATCTCATATCACAAAACAGGTAGTCTCACGGAAACTTAACCCAATTAAATTATCCTAAACATAAATATAAATATAAAAATCAAAATATATTATTTAAACCGTAAATTGAAAAAATTAAAATTCCAATTTGATGCAAAACTTGATACCACCACATCCAAACACCTACCAAATATCGTTGAAGGTTCGACCAACATCCAACCATCCCGTCCGTTTTAATACCCGAATCTGACCCGCCGGCGAGAGCCGTTGTCTACCTTACCCCCTTCTCGTCCAAACCCTAAATCTGAAATCGGAAACCCTAACCCCTATCATACTGTTACTCAGTTGAGAAATTAGTGTTAGATTTAGGTTCCGAGCTCTCTGAACAGACCGCGTTGTTCAAATCGTCACGCAAATAATCCAAGATGGTGTTGGCAGAGTTAGGGGGGAGCATTTCACGTGCTCTCCAGCAGATGAGCAATGCCACGATCATCGACGAGAAGGTCCTTAATGATTGCCTAAACGAGATCACTCGCGCACTTCTTCAATCCGATGTTCAGTTCAAGCTCGTTCGTGACATGCAGACCAATATTAAGAAGATCGTCAATCTCGATGATCTTGCTGCAGGTCACAACAAGCGGAAAATCATCCAGCAGGTATATGTCGAATTTTGTTTTTTTTGATCCGGTGTTATCTTAGTGTGTGCAAAATTAGTGAACTTGAGAACGATGAATGAACTTGATGTTGTGTGTTGTCTATGTATTCGGGAAAGGAACAACGAAACTTGAATATAGTTGAAGAAATAACAAACCGGTGTGTTTAGGAACTCTATTTCCAGTGACTGAAATTATAATTCAGCAACTGTTTTGAGTTTGAATGTGTTCAGATTAAATTGCAGTTCCCAACTTAAAACCATATGGTGTAAAACACTAACCTGGAGACCGGAGGTTCTAGCTGATGAAAATTTGCTTATTTGATTGGAGGAGACATCTGTTTTCTATCTTCTTTTTGAGTGTCTGCTTATGTTGGCACAATGTTGTTAGGTTCACTCTGGTAAAGAATGGACTCAAGTAGAACTTTATAAACTTTATCACTCATGACATAATGATCTTATTAATTATATTTACTGTTTCTTATGTTATATACTCTGCTATTGAGCTAGAGATGCTAATTTAGGATCATCATTGGCAAGTATACAAAAGAATATCCGCTTCTTTATCACCCTTTGAAAGGCTATCCTAACAAAACCACATCCATGCAATGGAATGAATAAGTAAAGATATTTAGAAGTATGTTTAGAAACATGTTGCTTGAAACACAGGCCAATTTAACTGTTTAACAGTTCAAATCTTTTTTCTTTGTTTGTGTGCATTTTGTTATCATCCACTGACATGCTATGGTTTTAAAAACTATTTGGTTTCTTCTGTTGGCTATGACTGCCTTGGTTTCTGTATTACCTTCATTGCCATTGTATGGTAGACTAATCTGAGTCCTTTATCATTAGAGTTTTGTGCTCTTTTGACGGTGATTTAATCGTTTCTTATAGGCCATATTTAAAGCGCTAGTTTTAGAAACAACTATTTGGTTTCTTTTTTCTTGAAGCATATAATATTTATATACGACAAATACTACGCACACTTCTCGCCTTTGGTGAGGTTGGGACCCTTGACCTTTTGGGAGGTTGGGCTCTACCGATAACAAGGTACCACTGGGACAAGGACCCTTTGATAAAAGACTCCGGGCATGTTTGGTTAGAGGGTTAAAACAATAATCAATAGGAATGAAAATAAAAGAAACTGTTGGTTTCGTATAATATAATGGGCTCATTCCATTAGAAGTCCAAAATTTCATTCCTGGTTAAACTGGGGGAATGAAAATTCATTCCCAGTCATTTTCATTTTCATTCCCATTTTCATTCCTCAGCCTAAGCTAAACAGACCCTGATTGTTTGGTTTCTTATGTTGGCTATGACTGTGTTAGTTCCTTTATAAATTCATCAACCATCGTACGGCAAAATAATCCGAGTCCTTTATCATTTAAAACTTTGTGCTGTTTGACAATGATTGATTCATTTCTTCTAGGCCATATTTAATGAGCTCTGCAAGATGTTAGATCCTGGGAAGCCGTCTTTCACACCCAAGAAAGCGAAACCAAGTGTTGTCATGTTTGTGGGTCTTCAAGGTATTCTGTTCATATATCTTCTGTTGTCTTTAAATTGTAATAGCACAGCCGCTTTGCTTGTTGCTAGGTTAGGAGATATCTTTATTTGCACGTCATGCCGACGTTTGTATGCCATAGTATTTACCACTTCATCATATATTAATTTCCAGTATTATATGTATTTGGATCCTTGACGACATGTGCTTACTGAATGTGAATGATAGGTTCTGGCAAAACTACAACTTGTACAAAATATGCGTATTACCACCAGAAGAAGGGCTGGAAACCAGCTCTGGTATGTGCAGATACATTCAGGGCAGGTGCTTTTGATCAGTTGAAGCAGAACGCCACAAAAGCTAAGATTCCGTTCTATGGAAGGTTGTTTATCTGTTGAATGTACATCCATGCATTTTATTTCTGCAAGTCTATTAAAAGTTTTGATATCAAGGATGAATGTAAGCCAATCTTTAATCGGTCTAGACTTGAGAAACTTGTGTAGTACGGGTGTTGGGAGAGAGAATCAAATACAGACATTGAAACTGGATTCTGCTGAGTCGTACAAAGTTAAAGTTTACAGTTCAATACATGTTTATGCATAACAGATTGGTCTCTAATAATGAAAAGAAGGGCCTCTCATCGTGGGCGGCATTTCATTGTTGCATCTTATTGAATCCGAGTCACTCATGTTAAAGTTTGGCAATTTGGTATACCATAAAATCATGGTCCTTTTGTTAGTTTATGCGACAAAAGATTACAAGCTTCTTCTTTTAAAAAAAGAAAGAAAGAATACAGGCTTAATAGATCCTTTTATTAGTCTCCTACGAGAAACAGATCTGTTGGCCATCATCTGAATGCAAACCTTTTGGTTATGTAAATGTAGCAACCTTATTTTCAGAGATAAGTGATAGTACTTACTATCGGATTGTTTCGAGCTAATATTTGAGAACTTACTATAATACTACCTTTATGCCACTTAACCTTCATATCCTGCCTACAGCTATATGGAGTCAGACCCTGTGAAAATAGCAGTGGAAGGTGTTGAGAGGTTCAAGAAGGAAAGTTGTGATCTTATTATTGTTGATACAAGTGGTCGGCACAAACAGGAAGTAGCCCTCTTTGAAGAGATGCGGCAAGTTTCTGAAGCAACGGTATACTTGAGTTATCTCCTTCATTAGGTTATTTTTGTTTTTAAATTTGTATACTGACGTGAGTTGCTAAAGGCTGGCATATGTAATCTTGCAGAACCCAGATCTTGTTATATTTGTCATGGATAGCAGTATTGGTCAAGCTGCATTTGACCAAGCTCAAGCATTTAAGCAGAGTGTTGCTGTTGGAGCTGTAATTGTTACTAAAATGGACGGTCATGCAAAGGGAGGCGGAGCTCTTAGTGCGTAAGTGTCATTGTTTTAATTTGTGCTATTTGCACTTTGTGAATTAGGCCCTTCGAGTAAATTACCAACCTAACTAGTGCATTAATGATATAAAACTATAAAAGTACCATTTTTCCTACTGAAACAACTAAAGGCTTTGTCTGCTTTTAAGGAAGAAGAAAAGTCATTTATTTCTGCACCTTCAGGGAAGGGGCCTGAGGCTGTTTTGAAAAGGGAAGGAAAAAAAGCAAGTGGATGAAAATGGAAAAGAAACTACGAACAAACCCTAGCACAAATTGTTATCAGCCTATTTAGTTCTTTTGTGTTAGAAGTTCAGTACTTATTTAACCTATTTTTTGTTATGCAGCATCTTGTATATTCAATGCTTTCATGTATCGAACTTTAAATGTCTTGGAAATCTCTAGAACTAAATTATGAAAGTTGTAAATCGTTTACTGGTTTCAACTCATGTTTCTTTTAACAGTTACTTCAATCATTATTCTTTTTCATGACCAATTCAATAATTTAAGATGAGTTTGAGCAAGTAAATCAAGTTTATTCAGGATAAAAAGTAGGAGGAATAATATGTCAAAGGATCTGATTTCTTACAAGTTACAATAATATAGGGAAGAAAAGTAAATGAAAACCTTACTGCCCAAAAAGTGGACTCCTAGATTGTACCATTCAAAACACCGTACCTGGAGCTTAATGGAAGCCAGAAAGGTGCTACTCAGATTACCATGTGACAACCCATTTATTGTTGTTTTTTTGCTGGTTGTTGGCCACACTCACATGATGTCATTACAGTTAATGTATTCTAGAGACCATATTTGGGACAATTATATTGGAAAAACTAGAGATACGGTTGCAGATATTTTTGTAATAATCACACTGCGAAATGAAATTATGAATATCTGAGAGTCCCCCTCATGATTCATGTGGATTGGCCATATGAGACTCCCTAATGTGCTAAATAAAAAATGTAAACAAATCTAGGACTTCAAACTGTCAGAATATTGATTATTCATTTATTCGTGTGTAATACCTAATTACCTATATATTTCTATATGTTCAGATCATATGAATGTTTGGCTCCATACTTTCTTGCTTCTAGATTACTAGATTGGTTTTATGTAGAAATACTTGCTATTTCTAACTATTTTCAAGTAGGTTTTTTCTTTAATTTCAAAGATGTCAGAAGCTACATCATTTTTCTTTCAACAAAAAGCAAGGAAAAGGGACTAACATCATTTTATGTAGTGCCTGTACTACTTACATGAGCAATTAATTTTTTTTCCTCTTCCCCTATTCTTAATTTATATTTTACTAAAAGGTGGTTTTCTTTACCAAGTGGCTTGTTTAGTTCTTTATGCCATTTTTTTGGTTTGTACTGAAAAAGAATATATTAGAACTAAGCAGTCTTAATTAGAGATTACCAGATTAACTACTCTTCCTAGTGTGCAAAGCCAGTTCTCTAAAATGGAACTCAATGCCATTTATTTGGATTGATGGAATAATATACATCTCTTGCAGTTTTCATCTTATCTACCAGTTCCAATTCCATCTTAATTATATCCTGTATTTAGCATCTAAAATTATAGTTTGACAAAATTCAACCTTTTTTCTTCTTCTGATAATCTTTTCTCAACCTATATGCAGAGTTGCAGCAACAAAAAGCCCGGTCATATTTATTGGAACTGGTGAACATATGGATGAATTTGAAGTTTTTGATGTTAAACCTTTCGTCAGCCGCCTTTTAGGTTTGCATTATTTCTTTTAAGCATCAGTTGTTCTCTTGATGTTGTATTCTATGCACTTCAGCACTTATCTTATCTGAAATAGTGCCAAGAAAATTTGATTACATTTTTGGCTTCTTCAACTAGGCATGGGCGACTTATCTGGATTCATGGACAAAATTCATGAAGTTGTTCCGATGGATCAGCAGCCTGAGCTTCTGCAAAAGCTCTCGGAAGGAAATTTCACGATGAGAATTATGTATGAGCAGTTTCAGAACATACTCAAAATGGGTCCTATCAATCAGGTTTTTTCATACTTTTACTTTGGTTGCTCTAAGTTTAATATTTATGATAATACGATAAAATTATCACACTATGGATACACAAAAACTTGTGGCATCACATTACGTGACAGGACATGACGTGACAGGGACAGGGACAAATTGTATTTTTTCTGTCCCACCAAAATAGGTGGAACAAATATCAGGTAGATGATATAGAAATTGGTGAAGTACTAAACTACCCATGTCACATTAAAATCCTAAAAAAACCTTCTAGAATTCTTTCACCCACTTACCTTGTTCCCTCCTGTCCAGTCCAGGCCAGTCCGCGTACCAAACGCACCCTGGGGGTTGAGGGAAGTCTTTATACCAATATTTTCTTTGATTTAACAAAGAGGTTGGTCAAATCCACGGCCTTGTTATAAGTGAGTAATAATGGTTATTCAGCTTCAGTTTTTGCTTTCGTTTATGAAATTTAAAAATGAACTTAGGCCATTATGGGCTAGCTTATTGACAAAGCCCCATTTGCTTAGCCATAAGCTAGTATTTCAATAAGCTCCAGGGGGAATTTTCCTTAATTCTTTTTCCTTCCAATTACGCCTTTTATATTTTTGCAGTTAATTTTTCTACATATTCTTTTAGTTCATTTTACATTGTCATCTGACTTATCAGCTAATTCTATTAAACATGACTAGTTTATCGGTTAGCTTATGAGCTAGTTTACCAGACATAGCCTTAGAAGAGTCGTGGGAATATGCATCTTTGAACATTGTTCTGCAGCTACATGTTAATCCGCTTGCTTATATCATGTAGGTTTTCTCGATGCTTCCAGGATTTAGTTCCGAGTTGATGCCTAAAGGCCGTGAAAAGGAAAGCCAGGCAAAGATCAAACGTTACATGACAATGATGGATTCAATGACTAATGAAGGTTGGTTGAACCGTTGAACCTTTGAATCGTTTTCACTGTGGAAGTTCGAACCAAAATCCACTTGTGTTTTTTGCAGAGCTGGATAGCACCAACCCGAAGCTCATGAACGATTCCCGGATCATGCGAATAGCAAGAGGCGCTGGCCGTCAAGTGAGGGAAGTCGTCGAAATGTTTGAAGAATACAAACGTCTCGCCAAAATCTGGAGCAAAATGAAGGGTCTTAAAATCCCCAAAAAGGGCGATATGAGCGCACTTTCCAGAAACATGAATGCACAACACATGAGTAAGGTCCTTCCGCCACAAATGCTGAAGCAAATCGGTGGCATGGGTGGCTTACAAAATCTAATGAAGCAGATGGGTTCTAGCAAAGACATGATGGGTATGTTTGGCGGTGGTGATAAGTAGACCACCACCATTCTCTTCCACATCATATCGGCTATGCTATTGGCGGACTTTGGCGGCATATGGAAACTGTTCCCGTTTTTAGGCCATGGCTCACCGGTCGCCCCTAAGAGAAATGTTATCTTATTATATACATTTGGGTAGAAATGTTGAAACTAGTTTTGGTTATAGATTGTTCTACATCACCCTTTGTAAAGACCATGAATGTGTACATGATCATAAACCCTTGATTTCCTGAATGCTCTTTGTGACATTTAAGTAATGCTGGTTTCAATTAGTAGATTTTACCTCTAGATGGAATATACTAAGCTGGTTTGGTTTTGTACTATTTATGGGATATACTGAACTGGTTTGGTTTTTTGGTGGGATATATTAAATTTGTTTAGTTGTTTGGTTTAGTTTTGTATCGTTTATAGGATATACCGAGTTAGTTTGGTTTGATGGTGGAATATATCACACTTTTTTGCTTTGGTTTGGTTTTGTACTTCCTATGTTATGTACTAAGCTTGTTTGATTTGATGGTGGGGTATATCAGGTTTGTTCATTTCTTCGGTTTGGTATTGTATTGTTTTGAGATATACTAAGTTGGTTTGGTTTGATCGGGTTTGTTCAATTGTTTGGTGTGGTATTGTACTGTTATAGGAAATATTGAGTTGGTTTAGTTTGATGGTAGTTCAATTTGGTTTTGTATTGTTTATGAGATATACTAAGTTAGGTTTGATGATGAGATGTATAAAGTTGGTTTGGTTTAATGGTGGGATATATCAGGCTTGTTCAGGTTTGATGGTGGGTTTGTTTAGTTGGGTATTGTATCGTTATGAGATATACTGAGTTGGTTTGGTTTGATAGTAGGATATATTGAGTTTGTTCAGTTGTTTGGTTCGGATTGTATTGTTATGGGATACACTTGGTTGGTTTGGTTCGATGATGGGATGTATTGGGTTTGATCGGGTTTGTTCAATTGTTTGGTGTGGTATTGTACTGTTATAGGAAATACTGAGTTGGTTTAGTTTGATGGTGGTTCAATTTGGTTTTGTATTGTTTATGAGATATACTAAGTTAGGTTTGATGGTGAGATGTATAGAGTTGGTTTGGTTTGATGGTGGGATATATCAGGCTTGTTCAGGTTTGATGGTGGGTTTGTTTAGTTGGGTATTGTATCGTTATGAGATATATAGAGTTGGTTTGGTTTGATAGTGGGATATATCGGGTTTGTTCAGTTGTTTGGTTTGGATTGTATTGTTATGGGATACACTTGGTTGGTTTGGTTCGATGATGGGATGTATTTGGCTTGTTCAGTTGTTTGGTTGGGTTTTGTTTTGTTTATGGAATATATTGAGCTGTTTTGATTTGATGAATGGATACATGAAACTAGTTTAGTTTGGTTTTGTACTCAAACAGTAAATGTGAGTTTGTCTTTATAGCTTGTACTTATTAAGTTACTTGATTCTATTGTTTTTTCTATCCTCTTCTTGTATTTGCATTCCAATTTGGTAAAATTGACACTTTCTTTTGGAAGGATGAAATTAGAGTGGTAGTACCAAAAAAGGAATATAAATGTGGAAGTGTACCTTTTTGGATTCATCAATGCATTTCAATTATTTCAACTCATACTATTGTTTATTAAATAATTGGATACCGTATAATGAAAATCAGTTTCATCAAGATTGATTCTATAAGATTATATTTTACATCACTGAATTTAAATTACAACAGTTTTGTTGAAGGAAAGATTTTGATCCGTATTATGTTAAACTCTTAAAGTAAGTCAGAGACTCTTTACTAACTGTTGACAACTGCATAAATATTTTTAATATATTTATGTTATATTTCTCTTTTTAGTCTTTCAACAAATATACCAAAGTTAACCAAAACATATCAAATGTTTATAACCGATTATTATTTCAGTAATATTTTTTATAATGACATTTTATATGATTATTTTTATAAAAATAGACAAAAAGGCATTTGTTGGATCAATACGACCAACCGACCCATATATGATAAGGATGTTGTTGATGTGATACTATTACTCATAGACAACTAGCCCCCCTCACATATATTATCACATATGATATGGGTCATGATACTATAACTCATCACATATGATAAGGATGTTGTTGATGTGATACTATAACTCATAGACAACTAGCCCCCCTCACATATATTATCACATATGATAAGGATGTTGTTGATGTGATACTATAACTCATAGACAACTAGCCCCCCTCACATATATTATCACATATGATATGGGTCATGATACTATAACTCATCACATATGATACTAAATCAGATACACAAGCGACCTTTGGCACGACCCTAGTCCTATGACATGTCATTCGCACACCACCAAGTCCCGTCAAATATATTATCATAAGATTGCTCTTACATTGATTCACTATTCACGATGAATAACACACATTCATCATGAATGATACACTATTCATGATGAATAAACCCATAAAAGTGCGAGACACGTGACACACTCTCCTTTGTCCCTCGATTTACAACCGAAAACCGATTTTCATTTAAACCAACCCCTATATATATATATAATTTATTAAATATGTTATTTATTGTAATAAAAGATTTGATGAAATGATTGATTATATAATAGAATAGCAATAATGATGTGTTGGAGGTGGATAGGATAGTATTAGTGTGGTTGTATTTAAAGATAAATCCGAGAGGAGGCAGGCAGGCAGTCACTTCCGGTGCTCAAGGGCCCAAAAACCATTTGTTTTATTACCTCTTTTTTTTATGGGACAACTCTCCTTTCGCTTCCCACATGCGACGTCGCTTACTCTTAATTTTCCATCTTTTACTCTTCAAAAACGTTTTTAGGCTCTATTTGTTTTACTGAACATTGACAAAAAAGATACTGATTTCAAAATATTATTTTTATATTTTAGTTAATTAATAAAAAGAGAAAATAATAGTAGAGAAAAGGTATAAAATGAAATTTGGAAATTAATAAACTTCATCTTTTGGTGTCATTTTAATCGTCTTGATGAAAATATATAAATGTCTTATTAAGGATAAATTGGTCATTTTATCAGTCATGTTCGTTCACGTCTTGGTAGATAAATGGTCAAAGTCTAATCGAGGTTGAATTTTAATACGCTCCCTCCTATGGAGAGTAGATGGGTACAAATTGTTTAGAGTGCTAAGATGAGGCTTGATGGCTATAGATTGCTCTTGAGTGTCGAGTCCCTAGACTGATGGACCTTGGGTTTGATATCATGTGAGAATATGTGGAACCTCGTGTTTACTCTCTAAAAGTTCTTATAGAGAGAATGAAAGTTCCAACATATATGAGAGATAAACGGTCAACTCCTAGTTGATGTGAGACTCTAGCATCCTCTTCGATTTAAAACTCAGTTTCAATCACTTAGATGCCGATAATGAAATAGTCATATAGTATGTAATTATTCACGTTTTAATTAATTAAATGACAATTTTACCCTTCGTAATAGAAAGGATAATGACTTTCTCCGTCTGATAATAAAGGTAGAGTTGAAAATCAAGTGCTTATTTTTTGAAAACGACACTTATTTTTGGAACATGTGGAATATATAACAAACCGATGTTTTCGTACTGATTCAAAATGTGAGAATATGTGGAACTCAATTTAGATTATTCTCCCAAAAAGCTATTAAAAAAAGAAGTCCAAACATATATGTAGGAGAAATGGTCCAAGTCTAATCAATGGGAAACTCTAACACGCTTCCTCTAACAAAGGCTAGATGGGTACAAGTTGTCTTGCAGTTTTGAAAAGGGGCTAGACAAATGAGTTGGTTTGGCTAGTACAAATTGCTCCATGACGTGGACTCCCTATAATAGTAGACTTTGATGTTGGTACCATGTAAAAATATGTAAAATACAATTTTCCAGACCAACCATACCATATATTATCCACATACCTGAACTCATTATTTTAAAACACGTCTGATAGATAAAGTATCAAGTCCCTTATAAGGCAACATTTGTTCCCCTCCCCAACAAATATGAGATCTTACATAGAACACTATTAGATGACTCTAAAAAACCCTCAGGAAAGAACGAATATTCCAAACACACATATATATATATATATAAGAAAAATAGTTAAAACTTAGCCAATCTTAAACTCTGATACTTAAAAATGTCACATACCAAAAATGTTAAACTGACAGTCGTTTATTGTAAACGTACAACACAGGTGACGAGAAATAGCGTATAATTTAACAATTTGTATATGTTATTTTAAACGAGTAATATTATATTTTTTAAAGATTTAAATTTAAAAGAAAAAGAAAAAGAATAAAAATGTAATGCAAGGATGAAGATGGTACAAAGGGATTGGAGCAGGAGTAGCAGAGGAGGAGAATGAAGGGAAATAGAGGAAAACGTGTGGGTGTAATGCATCATATCAAATCATCATATATCATATCATATCAATAAATACAAATTTTTTTAAAATTATATATATATATATATAAATTAAATGGAGTGATACCTTATGAATAAAAGTTGTCATTTTGTTGGGACAACAGCCTGGGATTTTATGTCTTGTCTAAATTTAGGGTCCACTTTTTTTATTTATTACTGACTTTTAAAGACGTTCGGCTGAAAGATGAAATCAGTATTGATAATAGAAATAAAGAGAGAGAGAGAGAGAGAGAGAGAGACAGACAGTAGATTTACATAAATAAATTCATTCATATTGTTTGTCTGTTGATATGAATAGGAAGTCGACCGGAGAAATTAAGGGTGTTTGAAGAAATATAATAACTGAAAATGAAGATAAAAAGCTAAAACAGATTAGAAGAATCGAATTCAGTATATTGTTTTGTATACGGTTTTTCTTTTTCGTTCTTCCCAACGAGAATTAAAAATTTGAATGATTTTTGTAATGTTATAAAAATTTAATATTAAATAAAATTAGGAAGACTTTTAGAAGGTAAGATGTATGCAGACCATACTTACAAATAAAGATAGTGTAAAAGAAGTGCAAATAAAAATAACTCTTAAAATAGAGTAGAAGAGGTATATCTACCCCTCCGATCAGTTCTCCTTAAATGTACAACTGAAAAGCCTTAGCAAATAATCTACAATTCTAACATGTTATCTTCAAGAACTTTTATCCGAGTTCATACACCGAAAAAACCCTGGATCCGCCATGTGAAAAAGTCCTGCGAAATTCCAATAATTCACTCTTTTTGGAGATTATAATATGAATAAAATATTATTTCTCTCTTTTATACATTTAGAGGCTTTTTGACAGTTGCTGAATGATTTAATACATAATGATTAAGTGATCAGAATGATTAAGAGACTCTCATGATATAGTACAAAATGAAATATAATTGTTCGGTAATTGTTTACAATGGAATATTAGGGTGCCGAATGGTTAAAGGAGACCCATGATACAAAATCTTTCAGTGAGTTTTAAAACCATTAAGAGACAAACTTTTTTTTGTCAAACAAGATTCACCTCTTAACGATTCAGTGACGGCCTCTTTCATAGGATAATTTCACCCTCTTTCACCTACTTTCTTTATTTTGGAGAATCTGTTGGAGATGCTCTTATCTAGGTCATGCCGTTTCTTAATTATAATTTTTTTTATTTAATTAAAATGTATGTGACAGTAGAATCGAATCTGGTCGACTAAATAATCAGATAAAAATGTTTATAAAAAAAGTTGAGAGTTAGGGTGTGCAGGTGCACGCTTGGTTGGCTCCATCACACACGCATCCAACTGTCTCTTTGGTCCTTTTTCTTCTTCCCCTGCTGTACTTTTCTAAATCGAACTGGAAGGTATGGTATTCACCAATCACCACCATGTCATTTCTTCACTTCTACCCCATTCTCCACGGTGGTTTCCGACCCATTTACTGGCGGCAGCGGTGACGGTGGTGGTAATACCATCACATTTATCCGATAAGTGCTTACTGGATCACTTTACTTTATTAGATGGACATGATAGAGACCGAGAATTCTATCCGGTAAGAGTGATGATAAGGACCGATAATTTTACTTGGTAAGCGCTTACCGGATAAAAATGTTACATATGATGTCATTTTAATAGATTAAAATTTTGCCGAGTAAGTTAAGTGAAAGTGTAGTATCTTACCGATAAGTGTTTTTTGGGTAAGAGTCGGGTGAACGGAGTTAGAGTCGTTTTTGGTGTAACAATATCTCAATATATATCATGACTGTCATGAAGGTTCCATTCGTGTTTTTAACTGTCTTCCGTTCAAATCTTGGACAGGATATCATATGTTCGTCCGCCAAAACGCTTTGAATTATTTTTTTGGAAATATGATAATTAATAGGGAAATCGACCAAAATAGCTAATGCCCCTAACCAAATTCATCTTTTAGTCATTTTTTCAATCAAATTCTCATTTTAGCCCGAGTTTACGCAAACGTGTAATGCATAAAGCCTATTTTCAGATAAAAAAGAAAATAAATATTTACGTGTTAAGGATCCCCATTTGCGTAAACATTTTTTTAATCAGAAAATAAGTTTGATCGTACTTGTGTTCTCTTATTTGATCAATGTTCTTGTTTGAACCCAACACTTGCTTACTAAATTGATGACAACCTCTTATCAGATAACAGATACATACACTTTGACTGATAAATGATGTTGCTCGGTAAGGAATGGAAACTCTATTACTATATCAAAACTGTATTTTTACCTGACTAGTGCTTAATGAAAACTGTATTACTATATCCAGACTGTATTTTTACCTGATTAGTGGTTACTCAATTTATGTAATTAATTAAAGGAATAAGGAGAATTTTGGGGTGTCGTACGTTTGATGTTACAATAATCTATATATCTTTCTGTGCAGATTAAGGCTGCATCCTTCTCCCATGTTACTTACCTTCACGTACCCTCCTGTCTTTCCTTACTGTGGTCCTCCTCACACCGTATCAATGTCCTGCTATACCTACCTACCAATCTATGCTCACGGGAAAAATCATCTCAATCATTCTTATTTATTTACCCGCAATTATTTCTTAAATTCTATTTTAACTACTTTGTTTTAAACTACCTCTCTACCTTAAAAAAATAACATGTTTATTTTACTATTATACCCTTAATTATATATGATGAAAGAAGTTTAATCTTTCTTGTAATTAAAGGTAGAATTGTCATTTTGTTAATTAAAAAGTGTAATAATTATCCATTTTTTAAAAAATGTGTGTTTTTCATAGTAGACATTTAGAATATCTCCAACCAGGGACGGACCTACTTTGGTGATATAGGTGGCACGTGCCACCGTATTATTTCTTCGTCGAAGGGTAAATTTTTTTACGTTCGTAAAATGTGCAACCGTATTAGTATGTTGTGTGCCACCGTGTGTATTTTGAAACTACAATGAAAACAAGTTTTATTTGGTATAGTTGGTATGCAAGACTTTTATTTCATCCCAAACCCGAATTTGAATAATGTTAGTGTCATTTTCTTAGCCAAATGATGTCACCGTTTGAAAAAAAAAATTTATGGGTCCGTCCCTGTCTCCAACAGACACAAACATATTACATTTAGCATAGCGGTTAAAACAAATTTTTCTTAAATCTTCAAATTTCTAAAATAACATGGTTGTTAGAGATGCTTTTATTTTGGGACGAAGGGAGTATAATTATTGTATCATTTAACTGTTATATGTTATAAATTATTTAGAACCGAGACATTACTTTTAATTACACTAATTTATTTTAATCTTTCGATGTATCATCAATCAAAAAATTGTAAATATAATTATATTACCGACGTTTATTTTTGGTTTGACGAAATGTTTTTTTTGAGGAATTTAGATTTTATAGAATGATTATGAATGTAATTAAATTACCGTATGCTCTATATTGGGGTCCGCCCATGATCCAATGTATATCCCGTCTAGAATGATAGATAGGTCTTCGGATTTGAGATGCATACAAATATGAACTCTAACCTCAAAAATTAAAACGACTATTTCTTTTAGGGTCTGTTTGTTTTTTCAAATTTACCTTTTAATACCTTTGAAATCTGTTTCGTTCAGACGTTTGGGTGTTAAGAATTTGTTTTATTTTTAAAATAGAAGTTAAAAACTCTAAATATCATCTGATATTTTAAGTGGTAAACGTATATCTTAATACCTTTTAATCCTAAAAATTCTCTCTATCAAATGGTTCATATTTTGAGGGCTGTAATAGATTTGTTAGCAAAAAAATATTATCTTTTATACTTTTGTAAAAAACTATGTATCTTTTATATTATTGCACTAGTTTGACCATAGATTTGTTAGCAAAAAATTATTTATCTTTTATACTTTTGTAAAAAACTATGTATCTTTTATATTATTGYACTAGTTTGACCGATTCAAATTTCAGACTTTAGAAGTAAAAACAAACAATCTTACTAATTTAAATTTCAGACTTTAGGACCACCTCTTATAATTCAAAAGAAAAATCATATTTTAGACTTCAACATCTTAAAAAAACAAATGTGATGTTAATAATTTTCCTTTTTCTTGTTGACAAAGGGAGATGACCCATCCACAAAATCGACCAATTGAGTTATTTGTTGCATCACCTTATCAAAGGAGAAGATGATATCACTACACTCTATAGACACCCTAAATTCCTATTATAAGTAGTTCTCTTTCTAACTCACAATCTCCCCATTCTTCTCTCTTTTACTCTCTCTCTCTCTCTCTATATATATGTATATGTATGTATATATGTAATATGAAGGTAGAAGCTGCAAATATTGAGTACAAAAAGTCCTAGTCATGTTTTTCCACAGCTTTCTTGAACTTTTCAACAAACGTAATGTAACCGATCCATCAATCTGGATCGGTTACTTACACGTTTTGTTTGAAAAGCTCAAGAAAGCTGTGGGAGGACATGACGAATGATCCTGGACTTAATTTCTTCAAATTTCATGCTATAATCTGTAGATTTGTAGATTCATGTTTAATTTTCATTTTCACAGATGCAGAATGTATAATTTTGTTGGTTTTTTTACTAGATCGAGCACACGCATTATTGCAGATTGTCGTTAAGTTTCCGAATCTATAGTTTTTTGAAGATTGTGGAGGACGACAGGTGGAGCACGGAGGAGAGACTGGTGGAAGACGGTTGAGACGGCAGCGTGGAACCACTGGGAGCGGCGGAGCTGGAATTAGAACGGTGACGTTTAGGTCTACTTTTTTGCTTAATTTGTTAGATTTGATTTTACTTTTTAATTAATTATCAATTTCTCGGCCAATTATTATGATACATCGGTATTCGATTCATATGAGTGGTGGCCGGCGGAGCTCCGGTGACTCAGGCGATATAATTAAATACTAACTAAGAGTTACTGAATGTCGTCATGTGTTTACTGAGGTATGTATTGAAGACCGTGGACCACCAATGGTGGTGCCGGGGGACGGACCAACTGAAGGTGGTGGAGACCACAACTCTGTTCATTTACCAAATGCTTATCCGGTAAGCGTTTATTTACAAGTGTACAACACTCACTTACCTTATCATTTAAGATTCTAGACTATGAAAGTGGATAATTGGTAATTAAGCATCTTTAACCTGGTAATTAGCGTTTGCCGGGTAATAGTCTTTCTTCTTTATTTACCAGGTAAGATTGTCGGTCCTCATTATAATCTTACATGGTAATATTCTAGGTACTTGTCATGCTCACGAGGAAGGCATGTAACATTTGGTAAATACTTACCTGATAAACGTTTGATAAACAACCCCTCAACATCGATCTGTCGTATAGTTACTTATCCAAAATGATTGAGAATCTTACACGATAAGTGAGAGAGAAGACTTTTATCCGGTAAATGTATACCAGTTAAAGATGCTTATCAATTATCCACTTTGATGGCCGCTAATCTTACATGATAAGGTAAGTGAGTGTAACTCTCTTACTGATAATTAATTATCCGGTAAGCGTTCGATAAACAACCCTTCAACATCGATCTGCTGTGTCTCAAAAGTTTAAACTTTTAATTTCAAAACGGTAATTAATCTCATAATCTCAGATTCTTCTGTCTTCTTAATTACTTTTCTTTATAACATTAACAACATCAAAATCGTACCAAAAACCATGCTTGAATGGTATTTTCAATTATAACAGTAAAAAATAGATCCATCTCCAACCACACAATATATATGTTGTTTGAACAGAAATACATATACTATTACTCTCCTATCTCCAGCAAATGCGTTATTTTACCTGTCGGTTGGAATTCCTAAACCGGCAAAATGAATTTTTTACCGTAGGGTTAGAGATGTCCTTCCGAGGTAGAAAACTATTTGATGATGACTGTTTTTTCAAAATTTGTTTTGAAAAACCCTAATTTGGACCAAAGTAACAAACATGTAAATGCATCTTTAATGTGTGTTAAGACATGTTCTCAAAAAAATGTATGCTTTTATCGATATTAATATATATAGGGTTGGGTTTATGTGAGACCCGTGTTTTTTCGTGACATCCTACACTTGAAACTTCACAACAAAAAATTGTGAAGATAAAAAAAACCGAATGTTCACAGGAAAAAAACTGAATATTTTTTTGTGAAGTTTCAAGTGTAAAAAAGTGGTCTCATAAAAACAGGCTGGTCTCACGTGATCCGAATGTGTGGATATATATAAAAGAAATAAATATTTGAAAGAAATAAAAAGAAGGGGATGAGTGAAAATAGATAGGGACAAAATTGGTGGGAGAGAGAGGTGAATGTGAATAAAGATGGGAAGTTAGTAAGTTAAGGGAGAGACAGAATTGTAACATGTTAGGGAGGGTACGAAGGTACAACCTAAGAATGCACCCAAGCTGTTACCACCATATACGTCTGCATGCATGTACTTCTATATATATCTCCCCCCCTTTTTTCGTTCTAAAATATTATATCTTACCATTAATTATGTATAAAACTATTTAAATAAATCAGTTATGTATAGATCAGCAAATTGTAAGTATTGGGTTGAATCTGGGTTAGAGTCATTTGAACCCAACACAACCTAACCGGATGAACCTGATGTCTTTCTATTATTTGGATTTAATATAATTGTTAAGCTTTTCTTTTGAAAGGCGGAGATCTTATAAAAAGCTATCATGAAACTAGAAAGACAAATTACATGTAAGAAATAGTAAGAAGGGGGGTTTATAACTGACACACCCAATTAATGTTGAACTTACTACTCCTGGTTGTGATGTAGAAGAACGAATGAGACATAATACTATCCCCCAACCCTACTTTCTTAGGCTTAGAAAGCCTAAAAAGAGTCACATTCCGAAAAGTCCAAATAACTCATAAAGCTGTTAGAACTATCGTCTCTAAACAAGCCGACTCTACTTTTTTCAACCGCAAAGATAACAACCACCCAGTCCATTTTGAATTGGAATTAAACTATGGAATGTCCAAACCTCACCATTGATTAATTTGTTTCCAAATATCCCGGGCCATTTGATAAAAAAGAACAAATGACTCACTGATTCAATATCCAATCCTAACCGGACATAAGAGGAAATGCACATCAATTCCTCTTTTATCAAGATTGTCTCGAGTTGGAATTTTGTTCAAGCTCAACCGCCAAACAAATACATTAATCTTGATAAAAACAACCCGATTCCATCTAGTAGAAGAATGACCAATCACCAAAAATTTGGAGTAAGCGGAAGCCATTGAGAACTCACCCGCACCATCTAGGGACCATACCCATCTATCTCTTTGATCAGAGATCATGATTGTAGTGAGAATCTCCCATAAAGCAGACATCTGCGATGCCTCCACCCCCTTCTCGGCAATCTACGCAAAACGGATTCTCAATCCCCCCAAGACCAATCGATCTCGGAAATTGCACCTTAAAAGAGGAATCTCCCAACCAAACATCATCTCCGAAAAAACGTAGACTTCCCATCATCCACTTTTTCCTTGCAATAAGAAATAGGGTAAATACCATTATTGTCCACTTGTTGAACCGCTTTCAAAATAAAAATCCAAGAAGAATTGAACACGTTATTAGGTAACCTTAATCTAATAAGCCCCCAAGGACCATAAATCGATTTAACCAGTTTGGCCTAAAAGAGCATTTTGATAAACAAAGCATTTGTTAAGTCTCTTATTAATATGTAAGTTAGATAATTACACCATTACCCCTCTTCATATACGTATATACTTTAAATCTCTCCATCCATATATATAACTCTTTCGTATATATGTTCAATAAATGTGATAATAAATACGAATTTAAAAAAAAAAGCAGTCGAATGACATATAAAGTGTATGAATAAGTTGTATCAATTGATTGATGATGAATAAATAAATAATGAGTAGAAAGAAAATATATTCAAGGTAACCTACGTATGAAAATATTTTAATGTATCAAAGTATCAACCCAACTTATATGCATGCCCAATCACATAAAAATTATTAACACTCGTTTTTAGGGTGTTTTTTCAATTTTTGTTTCAAGTTTTTCTTAAATCAATAAAATGGTTATTTGTTACGGGGGAGATTAATAGAATTAACCATTTTCAGGTTTGGATTTAATCTTTTAGTTATTTCTCTTCCAAAATTTTAACAATATTACTATCTTTGCAAGTGACACCTTCTCAATTTGCAGAGGAGTTAAAGTGAATTTTTTTAACCAGGTCCGCAAGTGTAGGGACCAAATCTGTAAATTAGATAAAAACTTGATAGAAGTATTGGGACTAATTTACAGATTTGGTTATTACACTTGTGAACATGGTTTATTTGACATTAATTTAATAAACATTTGATTTTATTTCCATTAAGCCATGTATACATGTCGATTAAGCTACTTGTAAAGAAGTAATTTGTCTGAATGAATTAACATAAACTATTATTTTTTGTCTTGAACAAACAATATGAATAGTAAATAAAAATCGTTTTAACTTTTTGTCAGCATAAGTACACATTCAAAAATAATTAAACGATAAATTTTTGAATAAATTTATTTGAATTATTTAAATATCCGAGTTGCATCGTCCTTCGTACCAAACTACGAAGAGCCAAAAAAAAGGAAAGACATACACATGGGTTTCGGTTTCCATAAATGAAAATGTCGTATTTTATCGTTACAATTGAGGCTAGATCTCATGAACCCTAATGAACTAATACATGACGGAAAAATATATATCTAGGAAGAAAAAGGTTACGAATGAACCATTTTAGTATCAGTTCAGACATTTACACGTATACATGATAACAAAAAAAAGAAAAGAATCCAAAATGTTAGAAAATACTCAGCTCGATCATATATCTTTACAAACCTTCTAATATAGTTGTTGATTCAAACTCGAATTATCGTTTTTGTAATGGGATTAAAGTTCAAAACTTAGTCTGATATATGGTATTATTGTTAACCATGAGTGTTCAGGTTAATATTGCTCCACCAAATGAGATTGACATTGTTATAATTTTTTTGAAGAATTCTATTTTTCTCAATATTAAGTCTGATAAAAATCTTTCTTCTCAATATTAAGTTTTAAAGATTTCTTTAAACTTGAAAATTCTATTTTTCTCCTTCATTTTTTTTTCTCTATTTTAACATAACTGTTACAGTAAAACCCTCAAAAATCTCTATTTTAACATAGTTGTTGGAGATGTTCTTAAGTTTTAGTTCAAAGTTGGAGATTTTTTCTGTTTCTCTATTTTTCATCTATTTTAGCATACAATTTTATATCCGTTGAATGAAAAAAAACTAGAAAATTTATACTTTTACATAACTGTCAAAAATGTATAAGTGACCTACAAATAAAAATAACTAGAAGATAAACAACACGTTATCCAGCAAATTCTTCAAAATAGAGAAAATAAAGGTTTTAGGCAAAAAATTCTGTAACAGATTCTTCAAAATAGAAAACAATAAGAGAGACTGATCCAAATTTGAGAACTCTAGAAGATGATTGAACAAAATTTTATTATATTTCTACTAATAATAAACTTTGATGTTAAATATATATGAAAATGGAAATAATATTTTATCTTATTAAATGTATGAAATATCTATACTATATTATAAAACATTTGACATAAACTTTTAGAAACCATTTTTTATACATGAAATGCTGCTTTTTGATGCATATTACTTAAAATTTAAGATTACAAGTAAAATACGCATATGTACAATTTATTATAACTCAATGTTTGAATTATGTAACTAACTGTAGATACATATAATTAAATACAAGATAAACTTCTTATTTTAAATATAAAAAAATTAAAATACAATGATTATCTAACAAGATATTTAAATATTATCCTTGTAAAAAGAATTATATTATTAAAAAAATTACTTCGTTATTAAAAATTAAATTAAATTATAATAAAAAATTAAATTAAAGAAATTTTGTAAGAAAATTAGAGATTTTTTTTCAAATTTATATTTTATTCAAAATTATAAATATTATCAATTTTTCAAAAGCACATAAAATCGTATTATAACATCCATAAAGACAAAGAATAAAAATGAAACATTAAAATCGAGATGTATTTCACTGTATTGCATATGTACCTTTATAATTTTAATAATATAATTAACATTGTAACCTTCAAAATAGAAAATATGTTAAGGTTGAATGTAATTTTTTTGAAATTTTTTGAGTTTTGATTATGAATTTTTTTAAATAATTGTTTGATTTTGACGGTCTTGATTTGAAGAAATCAAATTGGTAGTGGGCTAAAACCCAAAGTCCAAATTAGGTTTTTCAATAGCCCTTTGGAGTTTGGACTATTAGGGTTTAAGCGTACCCCCAAATTCCAAGCCCATCATCTGCGTTTTCATCTTCAATTCTTCATTAACCTCCAAAAAAACCCCTCTTAAGTTCTTGTTTTCAAACAATTCTACTGTTATTTAAGCAGAATTCCTTAAACCCTACCGTCGGATTGCTTGAAGATTTCTCCAGGGAAATTATTTTCTGTTTCCGAGTTATCTCCCGTTTGAACAGTAAGATTTTCATTGAATTCATGCATGTTTTATATAAAACTTCGATTCCTAGATGATTACTATCTGTAAATGGATTATATTTATGAATACGTGTATTGTTCATTATTCGTGTTTGTGTAACTACTCATAATTTACGAGTTTTTTGTATTGAATTTGTTTTGTTTTCAATGTGAACATGATAAGAATTAAGATCCGGTGTGGTGTTTCAGTGAAATTTAGTTTATTGTTTGTTGATTTCCATTCCCCAATGCAGAATAGAATGCATTATATTCCTTGTTGTTATATTTCGTATATATGATTAGGAACGTCCTTGTGCTCTATAATGGAGGTAATTTGGATAATGGAAGTTGAAAAAACAATCTGTCTGGCTATCAAACAGTTCTTGTTTAATTTGCAGTAACCTATTGTTGTAAGTTGTTTTCATACAATCATGTGCTCTATAATGGAGGTAATTTGGATATATACAAAGATCAATGTGTAATTTTGTCAAACAAATACACAATGCCAATAAAAGGACAGTAGTGATAAATTTACAGATCAATGTAAAATTGTTAAGAGCAGTGATAGGAGCTGTTTTTGTTTTCTTTTCCTCAAACTGCAGACAAGGTTTTAAAAGTCGGAATCGGACCTCAAGGCATTTTCCCTCAATGAGGCGAGGCATAAGCCTCTAGGTGGAAATATATATACACCAAAATATGTATATATACTACACAAATATATATACATTTATATACAATATATATAATACTAAATTACTAAGAGGTGTTGGTTCACTTGACTGGGGAAAGAGTGAAACTGTGATATAGGTTGAGAGGGTGTGAAAAAATTGGTTGCTCGGAGGAAAAGGAATGGTCAAACAACACTTTTTGATTGAGAGGAGAAAGTACTAGCTTTTTGGATTTTAAATAATTAAAAGTACATATTGGGGCTATTGGGCTTTGACTTTTAGTTTTTTATAATAAAAAAGATACTGTAAAGAGAAGTACTACTAATACTCTCATAAAGCTTATAAAATTTGCCAAAAAACCCATTACCAAAGCAGATCATGCTAGGCATATATTCACCTCAATGATACCATAACTTTGTTATCATAAGCATCATATAACTGTCTCTTTTAGTTGCCTTCATGCATTGTAGACATTTATTTCGCCGGAAGACAAGGGGTAAACCAGACTTGGAAATTGCTATTGTTTAATATTCCCTTATTTTTACGATAATGTTGTTTCTAACTTTGTCCTTATTATGTAGACCTTGCTAATATGTAAGTCGCACCTGCGAGTTGTTCTGGATTATTGCCTGCATTTTAGTATCAAGTTGTTTCTAGATCAAGTTTTCATGATAATCCATTGTTTAATCCTTGTTGTGAGAAATACAATTGTAGGTGCTTTCTTGTACCTCTCACAGATATAAAATCCATAATTTGAAAGTGGCCTGAATCTTGTTAGCTACTTGACATTACGTTTATGCAAGTTAGTAAAAGTTCAATCGTGGGTTTGCACATTTTGACGTTGGTTTCTTGTATTTCAGAATTTCTTTATAGATGGCTAACCCTTCAAACAGTAATGAACTTTGTGATGCTGATGAACAAATGAAAAGCAAGCGCAGGAGAAAAAAGTCCATTGTCTGGGAACACTTTACAATTGAGACCATTGATGCAGAATGTACAAGAGCCTGTTGTAAGCAATGCAAGAAATCATTTGCTTACATTTCACGCAAAAAGCCAGCTGGTACTAGCCACCTTAAACGACATATTGACTTAGGAATTTGCCCGGTAAGCCGTCTTAATCAGAAAAGCAATCAAGATTCTTCATGTACCCTTGTTTCCAACGATAATGGTGCCCAAAATGTTGATGATCTCCCAAGAAAACGCCATAGACGTACATCTCGCACACCAAGTTTCTCTTTTGATCAAGATTATTGCAGACATAAAATTGCAAAGATGATAATTATGCATGAATACCCACTTGAAATTGGGGAACACCCGGGCTTTGTGGATTCTGTAAGAGCTCTTCAACCTCAGTTCAAGATTGTTTCCCTTGATGCTATCCAAAGGGATTGTCTCGGGTTATACCAAAAGGAAAAACAGTCTCTTTTGAATCTTATTTCCGGCATATCTGGAAGAGTTAGCCTTTCTTTGGATATATGGTCTACGGATCAAACCGTATGTTATGCCTGCATAACAGGGCAGTTCATCGATAACAATTGGAAATTGCATCGAAAGATCCTTACTGTTGTGTTATTACCGTTTCCAGATTCTGAATCTGCTTTCAATCATGCCGTTGTTTCATGCATTTCCGCTTGGAATTTGGACTCCAAGATATTTATGGTAACTCTTGATGAATCCTTTTCAAATGAAGCCATGAAAAGAAACCTAAGAAGTCTACTTTTTGTAAATAACCCGCTAGTTCTCAACGGTCAACTCTTGATCGGGAGTTGCTATGCTCGTGTTTTGGGTCGTCTTGCTCAAGATGCTTTAACGTCAATGAAGGAAACCGTTAAGAAAGTTCGCGATAGTGTGAAGTATGTGGTGACGGTCGAAAGTCACCAAGAAAGATTCAATGATCTGAAACAACAGCTTCAGGTTCCGAGTACGAAAAGCCTCAATCTTGACAACCAAACTGAATGGAACACCACATATCACATGTTGGTAGCGGCATCCGAATTAAAAGAGGTATTTTCTTGCTTAGATGCTTTCGATCCAAATTATAGAGAAACCCTATCAATGGAAGAATGGAAAGAAGTCGAAATTCTATGTATTTTCTTGAAACTCTTATTCGATGCCGCTAATCTTTTGGTGGGCCCTACATATCCGACCACCAATGTGTTTTTCGACGACGTGTGGAACATCCAGCTCGAGCTCACACACGCAGCAATGAGTGAAGATGTGTTTATTAGCAATTTGACGAAGCCAATGTATGAAAGATTCGATAAATACTGGAAAGATTGCTCGTTGGTTCTTGCCATTGCGGTCGTCATGGATCCACGATTCAAGATGAAGCTCGTGGAGTTCAGTTTTTCAAGAATCTACGGTGACGATGGGGAGAACCAGATGAAACTGGTGCAAGATGGTGTTCAAGAACTCTTTCTTGATTACGTCGTACAAATGCTTCCTCCACCGACCTTTGTTGTTAATGGGAACGGAATGAAATCAGATGACGACATCCTTCTTTCAACAAGTGATGATCTCTCTGATTTCGATGTTTATATCTCCGAGAGCACAAGTGATCAGAATACAAAATCGGAATTAGATCAGTATTTGGAAGAATCTGTATTGCCACGGACGCAAGATTTTGACGTTTTGGGGTGGTGGAAACTGAACAGACAAAGGTACCCGACTCTTGCGAAAATGGCGATCGATATCTTGTGTATTCCGGTTTCTACGGTTTCTCGAGAATCGGTGTTTGATACGAGGTGTAAGAAAATGGATAGATATCGATGTTCTCTAAATCCATCAACTCTTGAAGCACTTGTTTGTGCAAAGGATTGGCTGCAGCAGGGATGTTCTGAATATTCACCTCCAATTTCTTCAAATTCATTAGTGAATATGGAGTCATAGCTCTTGACATTTACCACAGTACGGACTATACAACCGTTCTATTCATTGCGATAGAGGTGAAGTCTGCATAAATCCTTACCCCAAATGTTAATTTAAGTGAAATATACGGGGTTCGCTTAGTTAATTCTTTTGTTAGTTTTTGATCCCGGAAACTAGGCAATAATTTTTCAATCTTGGGATAAATGTAAATCATCGAGCTTAAGTAGTCTTTTTTAATCTTTTTATTACTTGTCATTTGCTGTTTTAGGGGTCGTTTGTGCTTACCGATAAGATTAAGGTATTGTTTGACAAAAATAAGCTACCTTATTTTTTTGAGTACATGTTTGAATGTACATAAGCTACTTATTAAAATCTTATTTGGAGTAGCGTTTTGCTAACTTATTGTCACTTTTTTCCAATTAAAATTCTCATTAATATTAATTATTATTTAATGCTATTAATTGCAAAAAGTTATTAATAAAATTTAAATATTACTAATATTAATTATTAATTAATATAA
>NC_037531.1:18552460-18583935 GCF_001531365.2 Cynara cardunculus var. scolymus | reverse complement strand
TAAATATTTTTAAAAAAAATATTAATTAATTAAGATAGGTAAGGTAGACCATATTTATTTTTATTCACATTATATTATTAGTGATTTGTTTCAACTATATTTTAAAATATTACAATTGATTAATCTTTTAGGATACCATTTTTTTTTTCAATTTACATTTTCATCAACTATTTTGTCAAACACGATTTGTTTATCGGCTGCTTATAATCTAACAATTAGTTTATCAGCTATCAGCTTACTAGTTAGCTTATCAGATAGTTTTCCAAATATAACCTAACATTATCACTTACCTTATAGCTTATAGTAAGATTCTGATCTATGTATATTTCATATTAACTAAATTTTATAAATTAAAATTTTGGGAAGCCATCTATTTTTTAATCAACCATCAACTAGTTTATCAGCTATCAACTTACCAGCTAGCTTATCAGATAATTTTTCAAACATATCCTAACACTATCACTTATCTTGTAGTGAGATTCTAATCTATGTATATTTTATAATTAATTAAATTTTATAAATTAAAATTTTGAGAAGTCATCTATTTTTTAATTTCACATGTAATTCATTCGTGAACTAATGGTTATGTTTTTTTTTTCTTTATAAAGAGTATTGTGGGCTGGTTTGACTGTTTACGGAGAGTTGGTTAGTGTTTCGTGAGATATGAATGGATATGATAAGATTAGTAAAATGATTAATTTATTTTTTTAATGAATTGTTTATATATTTTATAAATTTTAATTGATTTATGTAATTTATTAAATTATAATAAAACAAATATTTATTATAACAAAATACATAATGAAAAAACGTTTATCAAGGCGATAAAAAGGACGTCAAAATATAAAGTTTATTAATTTTCAATTTTTTTATATCTTTTATATATTATTTTTATCATAAATATTCAATAAATTACATAAATTAACCAAAATATAGAAAATGTATTAAATAAAATTTTGAGACAAGTAATGTGAAAGTTTAAATAAGAAATAATACAATTAAATAAATTTAAAGAATGGATGAGATGTAAAGAAAAGACGTTTTTGATGTTTTAGAACATAATTAAGTTTTTATTTTAAATAGGTATGTTTGTAAATTATTGGCTTCACGTCTGCTCCACTTTGTCATATAAAAAATCTGTCAGACATGAAACATTGATCCTTGTTCTGTTATGTCGTGTTCAATGTACCAAATGCATTTTTACAGAACAAATAAAAGTAAATTATGTTCTCAAGCCGAGCTTAAACGACATGTTAATCTACTATACTCGATTCATTAACAGTCTTACTCAAAGGAAAAAAATAACTGTTTTCATAAAGACAACATGATAAAAAAATGACCACAAATCGGAGGTATCAATCCAAGTTACTTTTCCATTATAGATGGGATCATGGCCAAACCCCCATTATACAACCATCCCTCTACAAGACTACACCAAAGTCGTATTATGGTGTCTAACATCGTAAAAACTGTACAAAATCACATGAAATACGATAACCACAAAGAAACTAAGAGAATCATGAGTACATATTCACATGTGAATAGAATCTTACAATTGTACCTCATTAACTTTGAGCCTGTTTGTCGGAGACTAACCGAACCTTGTTCAACGACTCTTTGAACGCTTGCCAAGCAACCATATAATGTTCTTGAGACGTCATCCCTTCCTCAACGACTTGTAACGCTTGTTTATGCAAATGCACGAACCACTGAACCGGGCTACTGACATCCACGTTATCCGAGCCAAGATCGGGTACGTACAATCGCTTAAAATCTTTCCTCCATCTCGAAAGAATATATTGGCTCGGGATTTCATCTATGCCATTATGGTTAAGTACGGATAACGCATGTCTACATAGGTAACCTTTGAAGTTGAAACAGCTGCAGATGCATCTGATCTCTAATCCTATTTTATCGAACATTACTTCAAGATTTCTTATGGAATTTCCCTCGGTTTCTTGCTCGGTGATCATGTATGTGACGATCAAGCCACTAGTATTCACTTGTGATATATTAAAGCAATTGGACATCATCTCTACTTCATATTGGAAAAGTGAGAATATCTGCTTTGTGTATACTTTGGAAAGCTGTGATTCATATGTGCATATTGTTCTTAACTTAGGGTTCGAGTCTCTTGATTCACAATCATCAAATGCTTCCTTTTGGATCTTGTTTTGGAGAACTAAATCATGCATCTCGAAAAATTCTTTCAAAGAAGTTTGTTGGTGGACGTACCCATGAAAAAAGGGAACTGTGGACTCACCTGGCTGAAAAGTGAACATCCCAGCAAAGTACGTGTCTTTCGAGTAAACTGGGGCCCACCGCTCTCGATCTTCGAACAATTTCCGTAGATATTCGTTGTCTCTGATTGCAAAACGTTGGATCATATCATCCCAAGCTACTTCAAACTCCTCTACTTTTATCGAGTTGTAGATTATGCTATTCAGTACTGTTGGTAATACTTCCGACTCTAAATTCGCCAAGCTTTCAAGAATTCTTTCGACAACGAGAGGCAAACAAAGGCGATGGTGGGCCCGAGGGAAAATCTCGGCGATTGCACTCTGCAGGGTCATACTCGGGTCCGTGATTATGGTTTGTGGAGGACGTCCCCACATACAAGTCAACCATGCTCTCAATAACCAAGTATACGTTTCTTGACTTTCGTCAGCGAGCAAAGCACAGCCGAGTGAAATAGTCTGCCCATGGTGATTCACCCCGACAAAGACCACCAACGGAACGATATATTTGCTAGTCAAACACGTTGTATCGAGAGAAACCACATCTCCAAAATACCCGTATGAAGCCCGTGCCCTGGAATCGATCCAAAAGACATTCCTTACATAACCATCATCGGTGAAATCCATGATATAAAAGAAGTTCGGGTTTATTAGCTGGACCCGACAAAAATAATCATGGATAACTTGTGCATCCCCCTTGTTCAGGTTTAAACGTTTGCTTTTCCCAAACTCGTTATCAAAGTCTCGTTCATTTGAGCTTCCGTAACATATTGCATCTACAATGGGGGTTCGATACAGCTTAATCGTTCGCACCTCCACATCAACGGTCGGCTCCAATTTCCGTTTTACTCCAGAGTCGGTTCTTTTGTGTGATTTGGAGTTTTGGGCTCTTTCGGGATCAAACAAATGGTTGTGTTCAAGCTTAACTTCATCAACCCGCCATCTACTCGATTCCACCAATCTCAATCTTATCATTGCTAAACAACCTGTTCTTGTTTCCTTTCTTCTACTACTTGCTTCTTTCAAGGTCTTGAATCCCTCACAATTGCAACAGAGAACCGCACCTCGTTTCTCTTTGCTGTTACGCTTTGTCCACGAAGATTTGACCCTAATGGCGAATCCGAGTTCTTTAGCATAACAATTATAGTACTTGTAAGCATCTTCATATGACTCAAATTCCATTCCCACAACTGGTGGAGGATTGTGCTTGCTCTCGGAGGGATCTTGTTGATCATCGGATATTGATGCATCATCCTGATTGTTATTTCCAATTTCAAGCATTTGGGCACCATCAGTATTGTGGTTGTTGCTTCTAAACTCGATCATTTGGTCCTTATCTTCAAGATCATTATTTTCAAACTCGAGGATTTGCTCACTGTCGTTTTCTTGTTCGTGGCTTTCAATGTCGAGGACTAGCTCACTGCCATTCTCCAAGTCATCACCTTCGATCCCAAACAATGATTCGGTCTCCACATCATTGTTTCCAATCGCAAATACTTGCTCACTGTCTATGTCATGATCACCACCATCATCCTCAAGCAGCTCTTCACTTTTATCAGAACCATCTTCCATCTTGAATGAGAATTAACGTACACAAGCAAAAGTTCATTATTTCGTTATAAGATACAAAAAACAGAAACCTTTATAGTATTGCACATAATGATATACCGACAATGTTTTACTTAAAACACTAAGGGGTTATTTGGTTGTTTTTCCATTAAGGTTGTATGGATTAAGCTGTCTGTACGGATAAAGGCCCTATATGTATGGACTAAGATGTCTGTACGATAAAAGCCCTATATGTATGGATTAAGCTGTTTTTCCGTAGCGTATAAGATACACCAATAATGCCCCATTAAGCCCATTCAGCCCTTTCTAAACAACCCCTTGAAAAGTAGATGCTGCTATAGTATGTATACTGCTATCCTCTTGTAATAAGAAATGAAAACATTTGTGTACAGAGAACACACTTCCTCATGGATGTCACATACAATGCATCGACTCGTATGCATGTGTGAGTGACATGGCAATTCCTTTATCTGAACTGTGACGTTCACTACTGCTACTCAAACATGATGAGGTTATGAAAAAACAGAGGGGTTGTTTCGATAAATTGTTCAATGAACATATTGAGGGGAACTGTTAGTGATGAAGATGAGGAAACCGTTAGTGATGAAGATCACTGTTAGTGATGACACATATAAACACCATTTTACCTATTCTTCTAGAAAGCATTTAGCGGATCTAAGTGGTTGAATGACCTTCTTCAGCTTTCTTTAACCGTCAACAAACTAACACAGCCAACTCTGTAAAGACACTCCAATTTACAGGTCCTACACAAATCGTAAGTTGTATCAGGTAACTATTTCAAGAAAGTTTTTAGCTTGGAATCTGCTCTTACTGATAAATAACCTCATATCATTTGCAGAAGCTAAAGTTAGACAGCTTTCAAACCCTAAAGATTGAATCTTTAACACTCGTTATTTACTTATATAATTCACTTCACATTCTTGCAGCAATTGGCCAAACTAGCAATATTTGCATTCAATTCAGCCTATATATATAATGTCAATGTCTATAGCTTTCCAATTTTCAATATTACATTCTCACTTGTCAATATTACTTCCCAAATTTTACCCACAATATTGCCGCCTCTTCTAGAACCTCCTCCGTTTAATATCTAGACTAGCAAGCCATACCCAAATTTGGATTTTTATTTTGGGCGTGTTCGTTTGGTAGGTAGCTATCATCAATTTGTTCATAAATTAGCAATTAGCAACTAACTAATCAGCCAAATTAAGCTCAAAAAGCAAAAAACCTCACTACCTCAGGTTTCTTAATCAGCAAGATTGCGAAATTACCAAAGCTAATTGTAATACGAACTGACGAACTCAAAACAAAAGGCGGAATTAACAATTAACATAGCAGCGAAGACAACAGAAGATGTGAATCAAAGAAACATACTTGAATATGGAGATGCAGGGCCGGCGACAGGAGCTTGGCGGTCGTATGAGAAAGAGTACACCGGCGGAATTGGGCGAAAGGGGGTGGTGAGAGTGGTTGTGTCAAAATCGGATTCGTTAATTTTACCCTAACAAACTATCTTCTGCCTTTCTACGGGTCCCGGATATTTGGAAAGTAATTTAATAAAAAAAATTCTTCCTATTATTTCATTTTTAAATGGATTTTAAAATGATACAATATTTTTAAACATGTTTAATTACCGGTGTAACCGGCTATCATGCTGATGCGGCGAGTGATATAATATTCAACTCAGTATTATTTGTTATTCAACCAGATTACATTTTTTATGCCAAAATGAAAGTTTTAAAAGTATGTTACCTAAAATAAGAATTAAGTTAAAATACGTTATTTTTTCATGCAATTTGCCCACTATATTAGTTCAAATTAAATAATCATATTATTATTTTAGTTTATTTCAAAATAAATGTACATTTTTTTAAAAATAAATTTTAATTTTCTATTTTACTGTTAATTATGAAATAAAGAAAATATCTTTTTTAAAAAGATAAAAAGGTCATTCAGTTATTTAAAAAAATTATTTTTATTATAGAAATTTATTTTTACAATCGAAAAGTAATATTTAATTATCATTTACTTATAGATAAATAATGAATATAGAAGAAGAAATAAAGGAAAAGAGGCGCGTGATCATTGAAACAGAAAGCATAAACTGATATTGGGTGGTTGATGGCTTTCTCTCTGCCTTCTCCTCCTCCTCTTAATCTTCCGACCTCATATTCTTCATCCACCGTCAACGGCCATACCATCGCCGCCGTCGCCGGCGCAAGAGACGCTAGGAGGAGACTGTCACTCACACGAACATTTGTCGCAAAAGCTTCAGAAAAGGACGATGAAACCCCATCGTTTAATCCTTTTGGTTTCGTCACAGATAATCCGTCAAGCCGGAGCGCCATTCAACTTCCTGAAGCTCCTGCTGAGGACGGAAACGTCGGCCAGATGCTCTATGTTAGTATTGTCAATAACTTAATTTTACTTCATTTCATGTTCTTCATATATTCGGAAATCAGAGTTTAATTCTTATTATTTTGTGGTTGATTGAAATACTTTTTTTTGTTTATTTGTTGAGTAAATGATCTTACATTGTGAGATTAAGTCAATTTTAGCACGCAAATGATAGATTGAGATATCGTGGATAAAAATATGTGCATCTATCAAATAATGATCTGTCATCATCTTATGCACGATAGATAGATTGACCATCACACCCGAGATCTTTGATAGTGACGGTATCCACTCATRTGGCCATGTTCTATTCGGAGGAATAAAATAAAATTGTCTTTCGGAGAGATGGCTGAGTGGTTGAAAGCCCCGGTCTTGAAAACCGGTATAGTTTACTATCGAGGGTTCGAATCCCTCTCTCTCCTTTTTTGCTTGTTGAATAGATTTGTTTCTTTATTGGATTGAATATATAACCTACAGAAAAGTGGGCTAATCCAACCAATCTTGCTTGTACAATGGAAAGTGCCACCGGTTTATCTCTCCAACGAATCAAATTGGCCAAAGGTGTGCGTTCATGAGCCCATGCTAAAGTTTCAATCAATTCCTGCCAATATCCACGCCAGGAAATTAAAAACATAAATCCAGTAGCCCAAACAAGATGTCCAAATAAAAACATCCATGCCCAGACTGATAAACTATTCATACCAAAAGGGTTGTTGCATATGAAAGAAATTAGGTAAATTCATTTTGTATTGAAGATGTAAAGAAATCCTTGGATTCATAACTTACAAGTGAACTGCAACTGCAAAATCTTAGATGGTTTAACAAACGTTGTTGGTTAACTCATGCAGCACTGAAACCGAATCAAAACAAATATAAGAATGTATATATGATCAATAAGTTGCTACAGACATAATTACACTTATCTTAGTTTTTATATTTTACTAAGCATTGGGTTGCTTCTGGCCACAATCTGAATTCTTACAAATGATCTCCTTTTGCAAAGATGTTGCAAGTTCTAACAAAAGCAGTGATTTTGATTGTATAGAGAATTGAAGATAAGGGAAAGGAATATGGTTCTTACATCAAATCTGGAGGCTTTAGATGGTTTGTCAGAGAAACAGGTACAAGAATTAATAAAACACACAGAGACACAAAGCTTAACATCCACTTACTTTTGGTATCTCTGGCATTTCATATTGGAACCTTGCAGGGTCTTCTGATGCCCGGCTTGGTCCTCGTGGAACTGTTGTTTTCCTCCATGGTGCTCCAACACAGTCCTACGGTTATCGAGTTGTGATGTCACAGGTTGTGATCTGATTCATCCATGTTAAATGTTTGATACTTAGATTCTTTCAACTGCTCTTTAGTAAGAAAGGACGGATGCCAGTTGGATCGATGAGTAGAGTGGTTCTTTAGTAAATGGTGTTTTCACATAATTGCTGATAAATGATTAACATGAATTGAATAATCCTGTTCTCAAGTAATTGTTGATCTTCTTCATATTTGTATTTAGATGGCCGATGCTGGTTTCCACTGTTTCGCGCCTGATTGGATAGGATTTGGTTTCAGTGACAAGCCACAGCCAGGATATGGTTTCGACTACACTGGTGTGTGATGTCCTTGGAGGAATATGACTATGTGAACATAAATTAATACTATTTGCTTTACCAAGTTATATGAAGTTCAGTTCCCTTGAGCAATCTAACCAAGTTATTATTGACAGAGAAAGAGTACCATGAACAACTGGATAAATTGCTCGACGCACTGGACATCAAATCTCCTTTCTCGCTGGTGGTTCAGGTTGGGACTAATTTGACATGCTATTTTTGGTGATTGTCTTGAATATGAATGTTTTGTCTAGCTCCTGCTGAGTGTTTGACTTCAAAAAATTTACACCTTTTTAGCACATCAACTATCTGCAAATATATCTCTTGGGAGTCTATCCCATAGACCACCAGCATGGGAGATATCAGACTAATGCCAACATAGATAGACCCCAAATATTAACTGTTGATTGTTTTTTATATGGAATTCTATCCCATAGACCCCAAGTACTTCACCCGAATTGTTCGTATTTGATATTATAGTCATTGTAGCATGGAATTACATAAAAGTCGAGATATCTTCGTTCATGTTTTAAAACATGTGATAGTTTTCAAAAAATTAATCAAATAAGCTCTTAATCCGTTTACACATTATGCACCAAAAATTATACCTTCTTATATGCCATATCTTTTCAAATTTCTAATTAAAATTACTTCCTTCTAACAACTCAAAAAATGGACGCACATGTATGTGCTTGGTTACTTCCCCAGTAACATTAGGTGTAAAAGTAAGGGGACAATGGTCATATCATATTTATAAACCGTTCATATCATCATAAAAGCAACCAACCAATGTTGTATATGTGGGTCTATCTGATTGTAGTCATGATGTTTTGGGTCAAGTGATCTATTTTCTGCAGTTACTTGGATGAATAGTAGTTTCCCTATTTCGTTGGTTGAAATATGTGTTTATACAATGAAATAATTAGACTCCTCAGTCTATTAATATATATGAAATTCACAAATCTAAGGTTCATTGCCTTGTATTGTAGGGATTTCTTGTAGGTTCTTATGGATTAACTTGGGCCTTAAAGAACCCCAGCAGGATATCGAAACTTGTAATAATGAACACTCCTCTGACAACTTCATCTCCTATCCCAGGATTATTTCAACAGCTCAGGTTCAAATTCTGCAACAATTTTTATTTTTTATTTTTTGTTGAATATGGTGCGACACATTAATAGGACTTCTTATCGAAGTATACATCACTTTTCAAACGTATGTTACCTTTCATCAAGTTTACTCTTTTGCCATGGCCATACATACATGAGGCACCAATTGGTTTTTGGATATCAATGAGCTCTTGCATATATACCCCTTTCCTTCTTTCTTTAAAAAATGATTTCACAAGCATAACTTTTTTGGTATTGATTTTTTGAAATTGTTACAGGTTTCCTTCATCTTTTAGATATTGAAATAATGAGCATAAGCTTCACATTTTTAATGTCATTTTTTCTGTAAATAATACCTTTATCCCTTCCGCCATCCCCATACATGCATGATGCATCAAATGGTCGCTGGATATCATTATGCTCCTGCATATACTCATGTTCCTTTTATTTGTAAATCTGATTTCACTAGCATAGCTTTTCTGATATAGGTTCTTTGAGATTGTTGAGGGTCCGTCTCCTCGTCCATGAAAAAATGAGATGGCTTCAGTTTTTCATGTCATTATATCCCTGTAAATAATATTTTTATTGAATATAAACGGATAATCCGATATAGCTGGACCAAATCAGGATCTCATTATGTAATCTATGTGCATCTGCTTATGATTTTCTCCTCCTTTTTACACAGAATTCCGCTGCTTGGTGAATTCACTTGCCAGAATGCTATAATGGCTGAGCGCTTTATTGAAGCAGGTAGCGCGTACGTATCCAATAGTGCACTTATTTACTACGAACATAATTTGAGTGTTTGGAAGTGGCAAAAATATACCAAAGTAGGAGAGGGGAATGATATACTTTTTTACTTTTTCTGAAGTGTGGGGCAAACGGCGCCCTTCAGCCAATTTCATTCTTTTAACTAACTGAGAAAGAATTTGCAAATTAGTACCRAAAGAGATGCTGGTATAATATGGGGTCTCCCCCTCCAGCGGGATCAGAAAAGGTTGTAATTGAACTTTTCACATATTTGATTGACGATTTGCAATTATAAAAGAGAGCAAGAAGTCTTCATGAATGTTGATTTACAACATGAAACTACATCAGCAGTTAACACTTTTGTTGGGGAATTTTCAAGATGGTGTTAAAACTTAGTCTTTTGGGTTGACTCTTAGGAAGAAAAAAGAATTGGTTTTGATGTATTTCACCTTTCCCACATAGGAGAAAAAGTAAAAAATGGGTATATAAATGGAATCGTTTCCTTAATATTAATTTAATAATTATGGAAGCTGTAGGGGCTCCACAAGGGTGCACCCTTAGATGCACACGACCATGGCACGTAATGTGGTGCTTTGATGGTGCACTTGTCCAATAGTGACAGAACTGGATAGTTGCGACAGTTTGGATAGGTCTGTTATAGTGACTGTTCGAATAATTGCGACCATTCACAATGTCATTCAAAGTGACAAGTGATTTCTAAGAGTTGTGTTGCAACAGAAACACAATCTCTTAGTTTCTCGAAATCCTTGTAAATCAATAGTTCGCGGGGATTATCACCAACCATGCATATGTTGATAATTCCAATGAACAATGGGGGCAATATTGCTTTAAGGATACAGATTACCCGACTTGAAGCAATAAGTTGTTGGTCGAATTATCATTTTCTAGCTATTAGTTTTAGAACCCCAAGCACAACAATTATTAATTCGGTTTGCCATTTATTCAGTCTCTAGGTAGTTAGTTTATCAATGGATGGGTATGCTACCATGTGACATCATCCATTAATCATCATCTTCGCATGAATTCTTATGTGCTGAGGATTTTTTGACGAACTATATGATTATAAAAGTGCTATCTTCTTACGAACTCCATTCTTGTGACAGCTATGTCCTGAAGGTGGAAAAAGCTGATGTTTATCGACTACCATATCTGAGAAGCAGTGGCCCTGGATTTGGTTTGTAAATTTGTCCTCGCTTTGTTCTTCTCTTGATGCTTGATAAGTAACAACATCGATGACTAAATTTACACTTGCTGCCTATTTTACAATCTACTAGTCAAGTTCAACAGCAATAATCAATATGTCTGTGATTCGTATATACGTAGATTAACTCCACACACAAAAATATAGGCCTTGGGCTCCTCTACATGGGTTGCCAGTTCGAGTCTCCTTAAGCCCACCAGAGATTTTCCTTACTGTTATCTTCAGGGCCCTTAGGATTAGTCTAGGTGCACGCAAGCTGACCCTGACACCCATGGTTACCAAGAAAAAAGATTATTCATCTCTTGAACCTCAGTTTTAGGTGATAACTTACTTATAAATACTACTAGACCTAGAAGGTTGTGAATGTCAAGGTACTACTATCCTATGACACCCTTAACTAGATAATGCTTGATAAATTACAAGAAATCTTTTTAACATTTGTTTTTCCTGTAAAGCAAATCTTAAAAAATAGCGTACACAAAATACATTGAAAATGAGATTGCACTTGATGGTCTAGGACAATATACACTAGTTTAATCATCCAAGTGTAATAATTGTACTTAAATTCAATGTTTTAGCTTTGCTTGAAGCTGCCAAAAGAGCCAACTTCAGAGCAACATCAAGCCAGATAGCTGATGGCTTCAAATCCGAGAGGTATAAATATATTGCAAAATGCATATCTTGTAGGAGTATTTTATCTTCAACACAATCTTACAGCCATTTACCTGCGATTTTCAAACTATAATTTTTTATCTTATTGATGTCAGGTGGGATGCACCAATATTAGTTGCATGGGGTATGTCCGACAAGTATCTCCCTCAGTCGATTGCGGAGGAGTTCCAAAAAGGAAATCCAACTGCGATAACTCTCAAGTTAATCGAAGGGGCTGGTCATATGCCTCAAGAAGACTGGTAACTTGTTTGAACACTTCCACTCTTTTTTTTTAGTTTTTTGCTAAAAGTAGCAGACAAGAAAAAAAAAAAAACAACTTCTAGGTCATTTTTAATTAAACCCGTACTTTTTATGATTAAATTTTGTTAATTATTTTTATATTGTGCCAAAAAAATTCTGGATCTGCCTCAGCGGTCTTACAATCTATTAACTTTCTTTCAGGCCTGAGAAAGTTATTGATGCTCTGAGATACTTCCTCTGATTATGATACCATTGTAAGTATACCTTTGTCTTGTGCCATATGGTATCCTTCTCCTGATAGTTACTGAAGGTTAAGGATACTTTCCTCGACTCTGAATATGATTGTAAACCTTCTTTCTCTACTCTATAAATACAGATTAGTGCATTGTATAGAATTTACATTTATTATATGTAATGTCTTTTTGCTGAGAATGGTGAGAACACTTCTGAGGAGTATTCTCTTATATGATCATTCACAAATATGGGGACCTTCATCTACTTCATCTGATTACTCACATAAAGCATGGACCTCCATCTACTTTCACATACCTTCAGTCACCTTCACATGCATGAATTTGTTAAAGTTTCGGTCATGATAATACAAGTAGGTATGTGGAGGTAAATGAAGGTCCATTGTTCTCACCAAAAAGAAGTTGTTTTGCCCGGAACTCCTATTTGATGGGTATTGGGATGGAAGCAACAGGTAAATTGTTCTAGTTCACTTGATCTCCACAAGGGTGAATGATTGTGATATCCATATTGCATTTATAGTAGATATTGGCTGGAAATTTATCCAATCACCCTAAGTGTAGCAAAGAAAACTTCAATCTTCAAAATATAGTGTTCATGCAAAGTTAGAAAGAGAGACTAAACAGTAGACAAACATGTCACGAGGGCCTAATCTTTGGTGCTATCAGGCTTGGATTGTACCTCAAGGGCGTGTTTGGCGCGTAGGACATGACTGAATATGATAAAACAAAAACTTGTTGTCTCATGTTTGTTGTGACATTAAACCAATAAATGATGGGACGGAGTGGACAAAATGCACACAAAATAGATAGAACAAAAATTTAGACAGATTGTACAAGATTGGTTAATTATTGAACTACTCGTGTCAAATTAAAACCCCTAAAACCTTCCACTATTTTTTAACTCGCATATGTCACCATCTTTTGTCTAGTCTTGTCTGCATACCAAACTCACCCCAAGTAACTAAGCTTGACTTGAAATTTTGTTCTATGTACTTGAGCGGAGCAAATGCAAGGGATGCATTATCTCTAGTTTGTGTTCACAAACTGAGCGTTGCAATCATTTCATTTCTTCATAAAGAGATACAACAATAATACACTTTGGAATAGTTAATCATCATCAGTAATCATTCACCAGCTTGATCACTTTCAACAGATTAAATTCAGCTGCACCATGGCCAGATATATACCAAAACAAGGTTACAAGTCCTTAGTTGGCCACACATAATGGTTACAAAAACTAGACCAGGAAAAAAGATTATTTTGCCCTCTTGTTGGTCTGCCTACCAGTCTGAACTTTCTTAGCAACCTCCTTTTTTCCCTTCACCTGAACCCTCTCCTCTTCTTCCCCTTCCTCTTCACCATCATCATCACTATCTTCCTCACTTTCCTGTGCCTTCTTCTTTGCAGGAGGCTTCTTGTGTCCTTTACTTCCCTTCTGATGCTCATCAACTTCACTACTACCCTTTGACTTCTTTCTTGTTGCAGATTTTTTATCATTGGCATCAGAGCTTTTGTCATCATTTTCGATCGACTTCCTTTTTGTATTAGGATTCTTAGCTCTACTTTGAGTTGTTTTCTTCCCTCCTTCCGGTTTTGCATTCTTGGCAATTTCTTCATCCTCGCTTTCTGGTTCATCATCTTCGTCTTTGTTCTTCTTACTAGACCTCTTTTGTGGTTTGACCGCTGCTTTAGCTGCTTGTTCTCCACTTAGCTTTTGCAGCTCGGGTACGAATGCAGATGTCTAACAGACAAAGACAAACGGATCCTTAAATATTCAATCAAAAATACATTAAAAACCATTGAGAGGATGCATACCCTGCCTCCAGCATTGATAAACTCGATTTTCTTTCCTGCCATGAATTTTAAATTCGTAAAAGTTCTTTCCAGGCAATAGGAGATATACCTAAAAGACTCATGTAGCAATAATAGGTTATAACTTACAAACATACATAGTTTTTATGCATAGACCATATTATCTTTTATGATAAACGTTGTGCAACTGAGGCTAAAAACTAGATGAAAGTATGCAACAAGAAAGGTATAAGAGAAAGTGTCTTTAAACTTCATATGCTTTGCAACAACAGCATGTAACAAGGACTCGGTAAGATCTATCAGACAAATCACAAGGAAAACCCTAAAAACCAAATAGTCCTAGGATATCCCACCCGGGGGTGGGTTGTAACTTGTAAGCAAACATGCCCTCTGCCCAAAGAGTAGAGCGGCTCTTTCTGTGAGAACTGCAAGAGACATGCAAGATAATTTCTCGAAGAAGACCAAGTAAGCACACTAAAGGGGTCATTTACCAAACGCTTACCGGGTGAGCATAACAAAAATCGAGAATAACACCCAGTAAGAGGCATAACAAGGTCCGAGAATCTTACCCGGTAAGTGAGGGAGAAAACCCTTACTCGGTAAGTGCTTACCGAGTAAAAGATGTTTACTAACAATCCATTTTAATGTCCGAGAATGTTACCCAATAAGGTAGATAAGGGTTGTGATTATTGCCGGTAAGCGCCTTACCGGGTAAGTGTTTGGTAAACGGCCCCTAACAAACAAAGTTAAGGATGGTAGCTGCAGAATAAATACTGGACAGACAGGTCAGAAGCCAAACCATCGACAAAAGCCTTCCCAGGTTTCTTTTCTCGGGAATGGAAAATCCAGTTACTAGGAAACTGGCTACTATCAGCCCCAACTTCAACAGCTTTTTCAATAACCTGTAAGTATTGAGGAGCTTTTGGTCAAAATAGTTAAATACATGAAAGAATCATCTTTACCATTTATTTTTCCAGGTTTTTTGCCCCATCTAAGATGGAACAACCAATCAACAGGAAAGCGGCTGCAATCGGCATCAACTTCAACCGAATGCCGAATAACCTACAAATTTCATCCTCCATACGGAATTTAAACGAGACAGTTAACACGTTAGAAAAAGGTGAGACATCTTGATTACACACCTCTTTCAGGGAGTTGTGCAGTGCTGCACAACTGTCTTTGGATATGCTGGCAGCACTCTGTAGGGGATGGATTCTTGCCTGGAAAATAATTCAATTACCATATAAGAACTAAGAAGCACCGATAGGTTGAGATCATAATTTTAAAGAACCAAAGAACAAGCAAAATCAAACATGACCTAATTATCTAGCCCTCAAAATCATCTATGTAGGTCATCTTAGAGGCTGTTTACTTGCAGCTTTATGAGCTTAATGGTCTGAACGGCTTATTCGCTCAGCCATAAAGGGTTTCTTTACGGCTTAATCGTGAAGCCATTAAGTCAAAATGGCTATATGGAATAAGCCATGACCCCTCACTTGTCCCCGTTAAGCCACCTCAAACAAAATAATACCAGAAATATCCAACCTCTCTCTTTGCCTCCCTCAAACCCGTTTGTCTCTCGTTCCTCAGACCGTCAAATTTATCCAGACAGACAACTTAAACCATACATACTTGATGAAGAAAAAGGTAAAAATCCCCTTAGGAACACTGAGGGCCCGTTTGGTTTGACATAATGTTTTTGAGGGATTTAGATTTCATGGAAGAATTTGGAATATTTGGTGTGTTTTAGGATATGGAATGGAATTGAGTTCCGTTTTTCACAGACAGCAAATGTCGAAGCATATTTAGTGTCCTCTCTATGAGGGATGCTACTATTCCCCAAGCTGCTGTATGTTGCCTAACACTATCTATGGATAAGAAAATTCCATTACCTTGATCACCTAATCAGTTCATAGATGTTATACAAACATGGAAAAGATATATTGGTGCACCCTGGGGACCCATACATATAGTTAGACCGCTCTCTGCACCATAAACTGAATATATATATATATATAGAGAGAGAGAGAGAGAGACTGCAAATCATATAGAAACCATGAAAACCAGTTTCATGTATTGTTTCATAGATGAAACAACACATGTAAAAAACCAAGACCAAAACCATCTAATGAGTTTGATTTTAAGCTACGATTCGTATTGTTTCACATGTTTTCTTTCTTGTGTGTGAGTATGAGTGTGTGTTCCATGTATAACGTATTTTTGTGTTTTATTCACAAGCAAAACATTCGTTGACGTTTCATCTACGAAACAACACTGTATGAACACTCATTTTCACATACAAACTGGTTTTCATGGTTTCTAACTTTTAGACGATTTATATGATCTGCCTCCTATATATACACGCAATATAAAATATATATATATATATATATATACAATGCCATGCACATGTTATCCAACAATAAGAGAGAGAGAGAGAGAGAGAGATAGAGGTGCTCATCTATAAGGTTTTCAAAGACTAGGGCTGAAAATAGCAAGAAAACAAAAAACAATATAACTTGTGCTCAAAAATAGGATTTAGAGAGCAGATAACTAACCTGATACAGCACTTCATCTGCAATCCAATTGCCAACACCCGATATAAAACTCTGCCAAGATGCATATCTCCAATAAATACATGAAAACAATATTATGTGTATATATAAATTATAAATATACATAAAGAAGAAGCAAGACCCCCCCCCCTTTATATCCAAGATGATGCAAGTTATCAACATAGCCATGCAATATATACACATGATTACTATTGCTCTAACGCAGTTCCAACCTGATCAAGTATGAGAGCCTTAATCCCAATCTTCTTCTTGCTTAGTGATTTAAAGAGTTCATCTTCTGTCAATGGCTCCAATAATGCATCTGGACCAAGCTCAGAGATTGGGGCCACAGAAGCTGGCTGTCATATAATATCATCACAATCATCACAACTCTTCCCCTATGCCGAAAGTAAAAAGGGGAGTGAAGAATGTGTAACTAGTATCATCATACATTTTTAAGCAAGCGGACTTTCGCAAATCGCCTCTTGTCAGTAAAGGATAGCTCCAAACCGTTATCTAGCTGGTATAAAAAATCAAAAGATCAACATCTCCCAAGAGCACAATAAACAACATCATAAGATTATTCCCCAAAAGAAGAACATGCATACCACATATGGTGTCAGAATATCTGGAACTCCGTTAGTTTACTCTCTAAAAGAGCCATTGAGGACCGAACAGAGTTTGAAACATATAAGGAGAAGAATTGGTCCAAATCTAATCGATTGGGACTCTAAGAATGGCAATTCTTTTCTTTTTAGCACACTTTTGCTAGCCGTGGTCTTCTGGGAAAAAGTCGCTCTACTCTTTAGGGTAGAGAACCGGTCTACATACATCCCACTCTCAGAGGCTCAGACCCCACCTCCGGGTGGAATATAGTGGACTCGTTTCATTCCGTTTGGTTTTTACATGCATACCAACATATGTATAAAACTAATTTATATCGTAATGATGCATTTTACATGATTGCATAAAACGAGGTACCCGGGCTTACTTCTATAAATAACTTGGAATATTTGGAAGGCCACTCATCTGTATCATTAACTGCAGACCTGTAAGCAACAAACCAATCTAATCTAAGGTGTCAACAATTCAATTAGGGAAACCAAGCATCATATATGGAACAAAACCTCAACCATCCAACAAATTTCTTATTCATGATCTTTTTTTATATTGATTACTTGGAAGTACCTGTTTTTTAGAAATGTAATTGTTTAATAACATGTTCATTGAACTATAAATCGAACATGTTTTTGGTCAGACTGAGGGACTATCGTTCAAAAAACAGTTGTTTCTAAGAACAAAAAGACAACACCTTACCGTTTATACTTTGTGACCGTGACACCTTTGATATATATGGCACCCGCCATTCCTGAAACACAACCACCCATGAATACATGAATATAGATTGTATAGGGATGAGTTCACTTAGGAACCATGACTACATTTGAAAACTACTATTCATTACTTATTCACGATGAATATACCAAAAATTTCTTGAATTTTATATCAAAGGATTCGGTGCATTTCAAAAATTCATGATATTCATCATGAATACCGAATGCTATGCATCATATATTCATCATTAATATTAATATTTATGGTTCTCAGATGGCCAAGATACATAATACCAAATATGTAAGTATTAAACACCCAAATGGCCATTCACAAACAACGCTATACCTAATCGTGGTTATCATGTGTGACAGTGTGAGATATATGTTGGAAGGAAGTTTGTGAATACATCGAAAAACGAAGAGAAAACTTGGATAAAACTGTGAGATCATGTGAGAACTTGCTTTCCTTAAGTTGTATTTCGACTCCAATTTGTCTGGGCATCACGAAATTAACTCGAGAATAATCTTGGATTTTCAGTAATTACTTTGGTAAGAATCATAACGGTTCTAAATTAATGCCGAGAATATCTCCTTATAAAATGGAAATAGTTGTTGGAGTAATTATTAGGCGGTTAAATGCATAGCATTTACCAAATAAGCCGTTTACCAAAAAACTTCACACCCATCAGAACGCTTCGAAGCTTCTGACTCTTTTAGAATCAAACTTCTAAAGGAGACTCGGAGGCTTCTGATTTCACTCGGAAAGTGCAAAAATCATTTCCCCAAGAACTTCTCTTCATAAAATCCGAAGGGGTTCGTGGGGCAGCCCCTTGGACCCCTTTCCCCCTTAACCCCGCTATAAGGCGCAATCCAACAATTTCGGGTTCTAGTTAGCTTACACAGGTGTATATCCACACCTCCTGACCCATAATTTAGCTTGACTATCAACCTCATATTTGCTTGTGAATCCAATTACATAAAATAAGCCTATCACTTCACTAAAATAACCAACAAAAAATGCATTGTGTATAACCGCATAATCCGGCAATGGGCAATTTATTTTCTATCTACAGCCACTAATTTTACACCGGCGGATCACCGGATGCTTACACCTCGTTTACACAAACTTAGGAGTCTGTTTGCTAAACACTTACCTTAGTAAGTGCTTATAGGTTCAATTTCCTTATCAGGTAAACATAACAAGGACCGAAAGAGGGAAGGCAAAGATCAAGAGTCTTTTCTGGTGAGTGAGAGTGAAAACTCTAACCCATTAAGCACTTACCGAGTTATAAATGCTTACCATTGATTCATTTTGATGGCCGAAAATTTTATCTCACAAGTTACTGTGACTCTTACCCGTAAGTGCTTATTCGGTAAGCGTTTGGTAAACAGGACCTAGTTTATTAATAGAGATACCAATGTGCTTATGACATTATAAGTTAGATTTTAAGAAATGAAACAACATATAGCTATCGTTTCTAGGGTTTGTAAATTGGCCGAAAAATATACTAACCAAATTGGAAAGATGGAAATGGAGGAGAATCGAGCTGAATCCACATATTCTTCCCCTTCCGATGAGCGGCAACGATTGTTTTTCCGGTGAGAGATGCTTCAAAGTCGGAAGGTGAAACGCCGTCAATGACCTTAGCATCATCGGCGACAACCGATCGTTTAATCTTCTTTCCGATACAGTTTTCTTCAATTGCTCTTCGAGCAGCTTCCACCTCTGGAAGTTCCGGCATCGTTAATGGAGTTTCGCGCGCTTTTTGCCGCAGGAGTTTGCTTAATTCTTAGGTTTTTAGTAAAAACAGAAGCCGGAGACGTAATCAGACGCATCCGATACGCTCATGCTCTCCATTTTCCCACCAATAAGATCGGAACACGTCAGCAGGGATCACAAGTTACAAGTGACTGAGTGTGTTATACTGCTATTCCTATAGCACTTCAAAGCAGGCCCATAACCACCATACGCCAGCCCAATATCAAATAAGGGAAATTGGAAAACTATGTTTAGGCCCATTTACCAAACGGATGTTACTTTACTAGATGTGGTTGACAAGACTAGACTAAACTCTATACAGCAAGAATCGATAAATTTTATTGAGTAATTAATGTTTATCAACAATTCATTTTGATAGTCGAAAATGTTAATTAAGGGTCGTTTAACAAACAATTACCAAGGGTTTACTGATAAGAAGCATCGCTCTTATTTACTTTATTGGATAACATATTCAGCCACCATGATGGTAAATGTTTAGAACCTTGTAAGTCTTTACCGGGTAAGAATCATCACCCTCACTTACCAGGTAAAACACTAAGGGGTCATTTATCAAATACTTACTCGGTTTATGCTTACCGATAAAATTTAACATTATCATTTACTTACAAGGTAAGATTTTAGTCCACCAAAACGACGTCGTGTGCAACAATTTACCTGTGGTACCGTGGTAAGAGTGGTTGTCCTCACTTACCGAGTAAGACTTTTGGTCATTGTCTCGCTCTTACCTGGTAAGACTTTTGGTCCTTACCATATTCATCCATAAGGTAGTTTGACCTGGTAAACACTAACTCGTGTAACTGTTTAGTAAACGGCCCCTAAGATCCTCGATCTTTGTCTTCCTTTTACATGGTAAGATTATTGGTCGTTGTTATGTTTACCCGGTAAGGTAATCAAACCAGTAAGTGTTCAGTAAACGACCTTTTAAACACCCAATAAAGTAAGTGAAAATGTTAACTTTTATTAGTAAGCACTTACATGGTGAATGTTTGACAAACGACCCCTTAATCTTATACCAAATATATAATATTTAAAGAATATGTTTAATTTTGATTTATAAAATCTAGTTCATTAAATATTTCAAACAGAAGTAATATTTTTATATCAAAATACATTACTAAAAGATAATCAAAATGATATCAATATTTAGTACTAAACAAATATAAACATCAATATCAATATCTACAATAAATTAATTTTGATATGATGTATTTCTTATAGTTGTTTATATATTTAGGATGGTTGAAAAGATGACATATCCTTATGATTTATTTGTTTAAAGAGACAACTTCTGAATAGCTAAGAGTTGAATCTTGTTTGTCAAAAAAAATCTGTCTTTTAATGGTTCTAAAATTATCTGAATGGTTTTGTATCATTTGTCTCCTTTAACCATTCAGCGTCCTAATATTATTGTAAACAATTATCAAACAACTATATTTCATATTACATTATATCGTGAGAGTCTCTTAATCATTCTGACTACTTAATCATTTTACACTAAACCATTCAACAACTATTAAACAACCTCTTATAAAATAATTCAAATATAAATATTAACTATTAAGAAACTAAAAAAGTGTTGCATTTAATGAGATTAATTCTATTAATAAAAATGAAGATGGCGTATTTTAACATGTAGTGGACAATTGTGAATGTTGAGGAATATATATAGTTCTTCAAAGGACAATTGTACTTACGAAGGGTCTAATCACCTATTGTCAAGTGTATTATAAAAAACTGGACCCACATTTATTTATTTATTTTTACATAAACGTCAATACTTGTATTTTACATTGGTAACGTATGATTTGACATGATTTTAATATAAATATGAATGCATATAACAACATCCCTTATAAAATTGCATACATTTATCAACATTAATATTAATAATAATAAACGACTTAATTTCAATAATGTTGAATAATAGTTGTATTAACAATGACGGATCCAAAAAATTAATGGGGTGAGAGCACGTTGGATAGGACTTTGGGGAGGGAAGCATATGGCATATAGAGTTGGGGGGAAACTATGTAAGACGAGAGTGAAAATATAAAATTTAAGTTAGTCAACAAAAGTTTTTGGTTTTTGACTGCCCCCGTCCCCGCCCCCGCCCCCAGTGCTTAAAGATTGGACTGCCCCTGGTTGTATAACGAGACTCGTTCAGTAGAATCAGTGACCATTTGTATGTACGTTGAAATCAGAAGCTTTGAAAGTTGTATAACATATGTATACTTATTGCTTCGAAGATGTCTCTTGAAAGCTGATATGTTTACGTGGTTGTTTGTTTATTATTTATTGAGTTTAATAAAATAGATGACTTATCAACTCAGTCATGCCAGAGTGTTTTTTTTGTGCCTTATTGATTAAGATGATAGTTTAATTTTCGACCATCTATGGTTGCCTTTTGATTAAGTCGCGCAAAATTTTAAGCCTACAATTTTTATTTTAATGCATCTCTTTTATTCTACACAATGATGGTTTACTCTTTACTCTTTATAATCGATGGTCTACTCCTCACTCATTGTCAGTCTGCTCACTTTTCAACTGTTTGTCCCTCCCTTCGTACTCCATGCATTTGACGACTTTTTATCTGACAAAGAAGACATATCGACATAGTTTTTGGTTGTTTAAATTTTTCCTCGTGAAAAAGAAGAACAAAAATACGTGCTTTTAGTCTCTTTGTTATCAGGAATTCATGATGTCGAATAGTTGTTCAAATAAACTCATGATATTTAACAATGTTATTTTACATCATTCAATCGAGTAAAAGTTTCCTTTTAAAGATAAGTTTAAAATCTATCTTGTTTCATAAGCGAATGTCGGTTTAAGTGGTCTCAAATCTTATTGGACGTTTTTTTTTTTGGTCAATTTCTTCAACACGAAAATTCTTTTTATAGTCTCGTCATTACAGGCATTACAATTCATCATTTGCTCATTCGTCCACTATATTATAACAATGATTTGCATATGGTTGTTCGTATATGCGACATAAATACGGTTAGGTTTTATGGCATCGATGACAGTGTGCAATAAATAGACAAAGAACTATCTCAGATAAATGTATTGAATTAATTTTCATCTCAACCATGGTTATGGCTTATGTTATGGAGTTTAACATCAATTTATGTTTTACTTGGGGTTTATTCCAATTGGGTATTGTTTTGTTGTGGTGAATTTTTATTTCGACTAAACATAATTTAATTACTTTATATTCTTTTGTTAGTTCTTTGTGATTTTAACTTAACAGGTACAGAAAACAAGACATCATTACTAAATATCATCCGTTATGTTTTTTGAAGTCAATAAAAACTTAGGGTCAATCTAAGGGTGTCTCAAAGGTAGGAGAAGATTGACATGTATGTCGTGGGGGTAGGTTCGTTTGAGGACTTGATTTTTTTGTTGTGAATCGGAAGATCAACGAGAGTGCATCATGTGTTTGGGACATTCATTATGAATAGTGTAATATTCATCATAAATTGTTCAAAATTGATTATGAATGTTTTAAAGAATTCACATCCATTATTCATAATGATTGGGGACAGATGTAGGATGAAAATTTCGACCCTAATAGGAGTGGTGATTCCTCACTTTGGCAGGCAATGGGACGGGGACAGAGCTCTATTTTCATACCTGAATCAAGATTGAGGGTTACCTGTCCTTAATTCGTCCACGATTAGACTTTTGTTTTATTAAATATATGTGTATTTATCTTTATAGTCATATAACAATTATATATGATTTTCAATATTGATAAGTAATTTTTTGATGATTGTAACTTTTTATTTTAAAATACAATTTTTTTTATTGTTTTTACTAACGGGCACCTTAACTCATCAAGTTGGGGTCCGGGACCGAATGAGGGGATTAAACGAGGGATGTATTACTCGTCCAATATCTAATCCGTTTCCATTTTAGACATGTATCCCTCTTAGTTGTCCCTCGTTTCACAATAGAAATCAGGTTTATAACTTAACCTTTTTCTATGTTATGTTACTGTTTAAACTGCACCCCCCACACGCATGCACGCACGTGCACACACACACACACATACATACATACATACATACATACATACATACATATGTATGTTTAAATTCAAGGGAAAACCATAAAAAAATAAAAAACTAAGAAACATCCTGTTAACTGTTCATTTGGACGGCATGCACATGTGAATACTGGTAATTTTAAGCAATTTATCTGGTATGCACACGTGCATAAAAAACTTAGAAACAGTTTCAGTTACCAGCAAGCACATATAAATAACGTCCAGATGAATAATTAGTAGAGTGTTTTTTAGTTTTTGAGGTTTTTTGATGAACCTCCCTCTATATATGTATATATATAGATTAGTTTTATTTTTGACGATAATAAGTCTACCAATATGGTATTCTTTTTTATGTTGTGGTCGGATTCGGATATGGAGCGGTGGGTTGAAGAAGGAACTTGGAGTATCCGTTTATGGGTAAAATCTGACAAATTTAAGGTAGTGAAGACCATTATTATGTGGTAGACCTGACAGTAGGCTAGTAAATGCTCCCAAAGAAGGATAAATCCAAGCCCTTGATTACCAAGGCGCCACAAAGTTGTATTGAAAGATCGTACGGCTCACAGTCTATCTTCCATTTATAACGTAACAGACAATTAATAATCATTTAACCTCTCTGTACTCCCTCCCGCCAAAACCCAGCCCACAACTCCTAAGCATTTTTTTTTTAAATTTTTAAATCCAAAATTTATTTAAATCATATAAATACTAGTTGTATCCGCACAATACGACGGGAGTCTGAATTTTAACGATTTTGAAGTTTCAATAGTTTTATAAGATAAGATTTAACGATGATATAGGTTACACTTGATCTTTACATATTAATACAATTTGAATAAATAAGAGTTATGGTTTCAATTACAGACTATCGATGAAAAAAATTGTATGACAGTTTAAAATCCAATATTTTTAAAATCCAACATATTTAAACGACTCCACAAATGTGTTCGATTTACAYCAAGAGCAAAGAAYCAAGAAACTTGAGTTTTAAGATAAACACTCAAAGCCAATAAAAAAACTACAAATTTGACATATCATAAGCCATGAAAAGACCAAAAAATATGAGTTTTAGAATGAAATTTTAACTACTTACCCTCTTTCTTGTCCAGAAACTCAGATTAAGGTTGAATTAATACATGTATATATATATTTCAAAAAAACTCAAGAACATATTATACAGTGCAATTTTGACAGCCTAACCCTAAAATATATAGTGTATATATATATATATATATATATATATAACTATAAAAGTATAAATCGTAAATATTAAAAATATTTTTCACAATATATATAATATATAATAATATAATTAAGTCAAAAACTATTCAATATTGGACTCATTTCGAATGTATTAACGAGACGATTATAATGGTGTAACTTATTAAAATAAAAATGTATTTTTTAAACATGTTTTAATTGATATAAAATTATGTATATTAATTTGATAATTGTTTAAAATGAAACATTTAAAAGTAAAGAACGTAAAATAAATTAATTAACTAATTATATGAGTATAAAATGTAAATTTAAAATTATAATTTAAAAAAAAATTCGCTTGTGAGAGGGTGAGTGTATGTGAGAAGAGGAGGGGTGAAAAAGTGGCGTAAGATAAGGGTAGTATAAAGAGTATTATGGTCATTTAATATTTTAAGACTTTAAGATTTTTGTTAAATTTGCTTAATAAGATAGTATAGATATATATAAAATCATTTCTCATGTTGAAGGGTCTACATGATACAAGTCAATCTCGAATACGGATATATTCGAATTTGAGAGTCATATTTGACCCGTTCAAACTCGACTTGAGAACTCGTCAATGACGAAAAACTAAACTTAATTTAAACTCGATTGCAACTTTTTAGCTCGAACTCAGTAGAAGCTCGCACCAATGTCAAATTCAAACTCGAAGCAATCTCGAACTCAAACTCAAACTCAAATCAAGTTTGAAACAAAGCTCAACTGTTATAAACTGTTTACATTATATTTTACAAATTACATTATAAAACTAATTATAGATAAAAAAAAAATTGAACATCTCACGAGCTTTTCGAGTCGAGTATTGAATAGTTCGACTTGGCTTGTTAATATGCCGAGTCGAACTCGAGCTCAAAACAAGTTTATTCAAATCGAGTACTGACCAAATTGATTTCAAACAGTTTACGAATACATTATCTCGTATCATTTACGTCCGTAAAGTTAAAAAGAAACAATCCGTTGATTTATTTGTCACCAATGATTGTTGCTCTTCATTTTTTCTAAAACCCTCTTCATCACTTCATTGACCAACTTTTTTCATTTTAATCATGATATTTTAAATTTTTAGACGATTATATATAATATTTCTAAGAGATTTTTTAAATTTTTTTCTTAAAATAGAAAGTTTTAGAACACTAAAAAGATTTACAATTAAATCAAATATATTATTATTTTAAACATTGTCGGAATAGTTATCTTATTAAAATATTTATTACAATTTAAAAAAAATTATAATTTTATTTTATATAGCGACGGATTTAAGATTTTTGCTGAACGAGTGTACCTTTAAAACCAATCAAATGCCCGGAAAGTCGTCCAATGTCTTTTTAGCTGAAATCCTCCATTTCAAGTAATTTTTCTATGTTTTTTGATTGATTTTGGGAGATGTTTATCCAGTTTTTTGAATGATTTCAAGAGATTTTTTTTTTATTTTAAAAAAAAATCCTTTTGTAGCGAATAATTTATTAAAAAAAATAAATAAGCTTAACACAAAAGCAGAAAAAGAAATAATAATAACCTCTGATACTCTTTATCTATACTATATTATAAAGCATTTGATAAAAACTCTTAAAATCATTTTTATACTTGAAATACTGTATATTGATGCATATTATTTAAAGTTCTAGATTTCAAATAAATTATGCATAAGTACAACTTATTAAAGCTTCATGTTTGAATTCGTATAACTAACTGCGGATAAACATAATCAAATAGATGATAAACATCTTATTTTTTAAAATATAAAAAATCTAAAATATAATTAAGATAATTATCGACTTCTAACAAATTAATTAATTATTATCTTTATAAGAAAATTATATTATTAAATCAAATATAAATTACTTCGTTATTTAACANTGCATAAGTACAACTTATTAAACCTTTATGTTTGAATTCGTGTAACTAACTGCGGATAAACATAATCAAATATAGGATAAGCATCTCATTTTGAAATATAAAAATTCTAAATTATAATTAGGATAATTATCGAGTTCTAACAAAATAATTAATTATTATCGTTATAAGAAAATTATATTATTAAAACAAATATAAATTACTTTGTTATTTAACCTAAATTAAATTATAATAAAAAATTTGAATTAAAAAATTACACAAAAAATAGGAATTTTAAATAGTTAATTTGATATTAATATCGATATATTTTTGTCAAATTTTTATTATATCTTCAAATTTATATAAAAATAAAAACATCATCATTTTTTTCAAAATCACATAAGACCATACTATAATATCGACTAAGATAAATATTAAAATCAAAATGTATCTCGTTGCATTGCACGAGTACACTTCTAGTATTTTCTAATATCTAAAGCATCCCTTAAAATCAAGTATTCAATTTAGCTCACAGACACCGCATAAGGCTTCATAGGTCCGCCCCGTCTACCATTGTCATTTAATTTCATAATTATTATTGATAAAAAATAATAGAATATCATTTCTCATTTTAAGCAATCGTTTTAGAGACATCTCAAAAAATTTAAGAATTTTATCTTCTCTCTAAGAGCATCTCCAAATTATTCCCATAATTTCTAAGCGAAGACGGAAGAAATTTGAGATTTTAAGCAAGTTTTTGCTCCAACAGATTTTTAAAAAAAAATCTATAATACAAAGAAAGTAAGAGAAAAGATAAAATTCTTTAAATTTACAGACTTTCAAATAACAATATCAATGTTATAATCTAAAGAATAAAGAATTGTCAAAGTTGAATACAGTTATTTTTGGAGTTTTTTGAAATTTGATTTTCATTTAGGTAAAAAAAAATATTAAAAATTATAATCAAGTATACATTTAGCAAATACTGTATATGAATTTAATCTACCATTAAAAAAAACCGTATCGATATTATGGATTGTACTCAACAGTATATAAAAATGCAATTAATTCGTCAATTAAATTATTCTTTGTCAAAATAAAATGCAAAGTGAGGCTTAAAAGACGTAAATATCACTTGTTGACAATTTAAAGACCAAAAAGTGAAGTTAAATTAAAGTCAAATAATGTCATGATTTAACATGAAAAGCGGATAGGGCTTAAAAAATACAAATATCACTCGTTGACGAATTAAAGACCAAAAAGTGAGAGAATTAAAGTAAAAAAAAAAAAACGTTATGATTTTACATGCAAAGCGGATGTCGCTTGAACCTTTTTTTTCTTCCCGATATTACTTAAAAAATCAAGAATATTTTCATTATAAAACTTTATTTAAAAATGGAGAAAATTAAGGCCCTGTTTGTTTTTACCTAAAAAGCACTTAATACCCTCTTATGTATGAATCGGTCAGACCTTAGGGTATTAAGTGTGTTTGTTTTTTTTTCAATTAAGAGCTTAAAAGCTCTGATTATGTCTGAATTATTTAGAGGTAACATTTTCACTTAAAACCTCTTAATTGCTTTTAGAGCTTCCAATGCTTGCAAAGAAAGCCTAGATTTCAATGATTCAGATTTCAGATTTCAGATTTCAGACGTAAAAACAAACAGTCTGACTGATTCAGATTTCAGATTTCAGACGTAAAAACAAACAGTCTGACTGATTCAGATTTCAGACTTCAGCACTACCTCTTAAAATTCAGAAATGAATTAAGACTTCAGACTTAAGCACCTCTTAAAAAACAAATGCCACCTAACACTCTTCTGATTTAAATAACCTTTTCAAAATGGTTGCTTAAAAATAAAAATGATGAATAACTATTATTCTCACTAATAAAACTATTTGAAATTAATTATAAACTAAACATAGGTAAATAATAATTTTATTAAATATTTTAATAAAAATAATTCTTTTTTAAGATTTTAATTTTTAGTTTCTTTGTTTTTGAATAATTTTTGGATGAAAAACATGGGCTGGAAATCAAATGGTCTTTGATGTAGTGATATCGTAGTCTTTGCTTTCGTAGGAGGTCAGTGTTTCAAACCTCATCAAATGTGTGGAGGGTATGTGAGTTTATTTGTTGTCTACTAATATTATATACCTCAAAAAAAATATGGGCCAAAATAAGATTTTTTTTTTTTTTCAAATTGTGGCATTATTTAACCATAAGAAACAAATATATAAATATTTTTCATAAAATTATTATTAATTTGTTGATTAGTTCATTAATTATCATATATGAGTTTATGTTTTCAAGTTTTTATGGTAATTTTATTTTAAAAAAATAATAATAAATCTGAAATTAAAAGCTAAAAACTAAGATTATAACATAAGAAGATTCACACTCAAGTCTGGAGTGAAAGAAAAGTCTTGCAAACTAACTTTACTAATCGAAACTTATGTTCTCATTGTAATTTTAAAATATATACGAGGACACATAACAAATTAATAGGATGACATTTTCACGACATTATAAATTTTTACACCGTGACGGATGAACAATAAGGTGGTACGAGCCGTTATATGCTCTACATTAGGTCCGTTCACGATGAAAAAGCCGGTTGGTTGTAAAATAAAATAAAATGATCATAATCTCGTAAATTCGGATAAAATTACATTAAATGAAATTAAAACACACTAATTAATCCTAATTAATAATCATCTAATAGTACATCATAAACCCTATTACAATCGGGTCAAGAAGAAGAAGACGATGGATCCGTTTTGGGTGAACGAAGAGGAAACAGAACCAACAATTCGGGTTCGGATCCTCTAGGAGTATTAAGCGGGCTAGGATGCAAATAAAACCCCTTCTCAGCAATAGCTCTCTCTTCTTCTTCCACCGGCGTCCGTGGACTCCCTCTGCCGTAAACATCCAACGTCGAAACCGGCGACGACATCATCATCTCGCCTCCGGCGAAGCTCCGTTGCCTTGCTGACGACGGAGAGATGATACCAAAGGGTCGGTTGAGAGTGATCTCGAGTTTCCCTGTGGTTTGTCTTCTTTCATGAAGGTTGAATCCGGATCTCCGATGAGAAATATCTCCGGCGACGATGGGGTGTTTGTGGGATGAAGAAGAGGATTCTGGTGGGGTGGCGCCGGTGAGTCGTTGGACGACGGCACGGAAGTTGGAAGGGTTGGCTTGGACGAAAGTGGTGGCGGGGTGGTGGTCGGAAGCCATTGGAGAGAGATGGAAGAAAGGAAGAATGGCGGTGGTGAATTTATATATGAAGGTAGAAGGAACCATTGAAGGAGAGGGAAAATTCAAATACCGCCATTGTTGTTCACTTCAAGTTATAATAATCTTTATTTATTTTTTTACAAACTTTAAATACTATAATTCTAAAATTAATTACGACACGTGAAAAGTGGAGATATACGTACAATTTTTCAAAATTCCAACTTTTATAACGTATAATGTCTATGAAATATTACATACAAATTATGAATTTATTGAAGGTTATCGTTTATCTAGGTAAAAAATTGATTATCGATAACTGCAATCGGTCCCACACGAGACTTGCCTTTAAAAACAACAATGTGAAGGAGGGGCGGGCTTGCTTTATTTTTGTAAGGTGGCATGGACGAATGGTTTTTTCCTCCATTGTGGTGCAAAAAAATGTAGGATTGAGAAAGTTGTCATCGTATCATTTTGTTCCATTCAACTGTATATAATTTGAAACTATAAATGACACAAGTTTTCATTTGTAGAGTTAGTTTGCATTACTTTTCTCATATTCTGGGCATGAGTTTAAATCTCATTTATGTCATTTAATTTAGTTTTTTATTTCAAATTTATTATGTTTTCTTATAGAAATTGTAATAAAAACTCGAACACATATACAAAACAATGATCTAACTAATAGACCAATGATGATTTTGTAAAAATATTCATATTTTTGTTTCTTATAGTCAAATGCTGCCAACAATTGGAAAAAAACTCTAGATCTACATCTGATGTAAGAGGCATTTTTTTGTTCACTCAACGACTAAGGTTAGCCAGGGAGGGAGGTGGGATCGAACGAAACATGCGTAGATGAAACAAGAAAACATGGAATGCAATTTCCTAGAGTTTGTGTTCCAAAAAAGAAGTCAAATTTTTAGTCATTTATGTGCATATATATATGATAGCCACTTTCAAAAAAAATAACAAAAAATAAATAATAGAAAAGCATAAAAAATAGATGATTTTTTTTAATAAGATGTTTATTTTCGAAATTACTCCAATTTTTCATTAAATAATAGGGATGGTTTTTTGTACAACCACATTTTTAATCAAATATGTTATGTCATTTAATTTGACAATTGGTATTTATGCTTTCATTTTAGCCATCCTCGTTTAAACCTTCCTATATGATTACTTAAAAACGATTTATGATTTATTTAAAATTTATATTTGTTATATCATAAAGATACACAATTAGTATGTATATAAAGGGATATATGAAAAACACACACACACACACACATATATATATATATATATATTACTAAATTCATATTTAGGTTATATTTGACAAACTAGTTGATAAGTTAACTGAAGACTGATAAGTTAATTGTTATTTTATAAGATAGCTGATGAAAAAATGTTTAACAAAACTAGTTAGTAAGAATGTAAAATAAATCAAAAAGAATATTTTAAAAATTAACCGATTAAAATATTTTAAATGTAATTGAAACAATTTTTTTGATAATATAATATATTAATACAATATATTAATACAAT
>NC_037531.1:18543567-18552041 GCF_001531365.2 Cynara cardunculus var. scolymus | reverse complement strand
TAATTAATATTAATGAGTGTTATAATTAAAAAAAAATGATTATAAATATCAAAATCCTACTATAAGTAGTGTTTCAATAAACTAGTTTATGTTCATACAAACATGTATCTTTTGACATTATTTTTATATAAATACGTGTATATACATATATACTAAGGTTTAATCATTTAAGAACTCTAAAATTTATAAGATATATGAGAACTTATACCTCAAGGTCTTGTTTCACATTATTTTTTATTATTTAAGTATAATATTTAATGTATTGATTAACATATATATGTTTTAAAATGTGTTTGTTCCATATATATTCAATTCATAATCTGAAATTCTTTTACGCATAACTTTTGTTTCACAAACATGTCAAAAAGATTTACGTTGTGAACTGAACACGTGTAAAACAAATACATTATGAAACTAATATATATTAATCACTATATTAAATTTTAATTATAAATAAAAAAAATCATATAAAATAACATATAATATATTGATTTTTCAAGATTCGTACATACAACAACACCAATATATAAATATAAAAATGGGACTTCATTTATTTTCAAAAGATACGTTCGTTAAAAAGGGTTGTGGTGGTTGTTTTTTAGTAGGGAAGTAAAAAATGTGAAGAGGATGGAAGGTGTGTAGGTGAATCTAGAGGAGTGAGTCAGGTGAGGTTGGGTCAGGTCAGGTCAGCTCAGATGGGTCAGGTCAAGTCACGTCAATGGTTGTGGCTCACCCTGTACTGGACCCAATGCCTTTTCCCCAACCATACCCTGCGTCGGATAATATTCATTAATCAAAACATGTATTCACCTTTTTAACCAACACGTTTTTTTTACCTAAAAAGAAACAAAGAAAAAGTTAAGGGTTATTTAACAAATATTTATTCGGTAAGTGTTTATCAGTAAAATTTAACAGTATCACTTACTTACTATGTAAGATTTTAGTCCATCAAAATGGCATCGTATGCAACTATTTATTCGGTAAGCGCTTACCATGGTAAGAGTGACCATCTTTATTTACCATGTAAGACTTTTGATCTTTGTCTCGCTCTTACCGAGTAAGATTTTTGGTCATTGTCATATTCATCCGGTAAAGTAATATGAATTGGTAAACGTTTATCCGGATAAGTATTTGGTAAACAACACCTTAGACTGTGTTTGGTACATGAAACTATATATGATTTGTTGTGATATTGGACAAAACAAAAACTCATTGTTCTATGTTTGACTTGACATGGAACAGAGACAAAGACATGGATTGGGCGAGACAAAAAGGGTTTTTTTGGTTCCGAAATAGGTAGAACGGAATTAACAAAAATGAGATAAAAACTAAAAATTAGTAATACCGTCATTTGAGATAATCCTAATATGATATTTGTTTTAGTAGTCACTATCGACTATCATCGCAACCACTAATGTCGTTGACTACCTCCACCACCACCCTCGACTACCACTACCTCCGCCCATCAAATAATGCCTCTACGGCTCCACCTCAATCACATCAGCCACCACTTCTACCTCCATCACAATCGCTGCGGTTGACCTCCAGTCCGCCACCATCAACCACCTCCAACCCAACAATCAAAATTTATTTGAATAAACCAAAAATCACCAATATCCCCTAATTATTAGGGATAGAAAGAAAAATAAACATGGAGAGTGGAAGACAATATCATGGCATTGTTTAGTGGAATGGATTAACAAACTTCAATAATTAATTAAAAAATAAATTACATATTTTTGTTTATAATATAGTAGCATCATGAAATAATATTGTTATTATGGATGTCTAGAAAATCAACCGATCCAATTGAAATCGACTAATCTAATTAGAATCGACCGAAAATTTCAACATCTAATTTGCATTGGTCGAACTAATTTAATTGATGTTTAATAACGAGCTAATTTATTTTTGGTTTAATAAAATGATTTTTAAAGATAATAATTAAGTATTCTGTTATAACTCAATGATTATCTTAATTATAATTTAGATTTTTTATATTCAAAATGATGTTTATCACGTATTTGATTATGTTTATCTACAATTAGTTACAATAATTCAAACATGGACCTTTAATAAGATGTACACATGCACATTCTCCTTGTAATCTTGAATTTTAAATAATATGCATCAATAAACAATAATTTATACATAAATAATTGTTTTTTTAAAAGTTTTTGTCAAATGTTTTATAATATAGTATGGATAAGTAAAAAGTCAGTCTCCAAAAAAAATTACATTCATCTTCAATGGATTTTCTGTTTTGAAGATTACACAATTAATTATATTATTAAAATAAGATTGTGTTCACGTAAGATCAACCTGTTTTCGTGAGACCGTTTTTTTACACTTGAAATTCACAGCAAAACGCTGTCAAAGTAAAAAAAATGAACATTCACAACAAAAACATTGTGAAGGTTATCTTTACAATATTTTGTTGTAAAGTTTAAGTGTAAAAAAATGGTCTCACGAATCTCAAATAAATAGACCAGTCTCACGTGATCCCAAATCTCTCTATATACATACATCACAAACCACAAGTATATAAAATAAAGGGCATGAATATAAGATATTACACTTTTGCATGTGTACAAGTTTCTTAAAATAATGAAAAGTCACATTGGATGATGTCTTTCCTAAAGCAACTACTAATTGTCAGATTTATCTTATAATAGTCATAAATGCGTATTAAACAATCCGACACAATTTTATGGTAAGTTTGAGATTAAAAGTGAATAAAAATCCAGATCTTTTTTTACACTTCTCATTTTAACTCTGTTTTTCAGATCATTCTCCTTATTATTTAATCATAAACACCGTAATTAAATTGTAACATTTTTGTATGAATAAAATAAACTATCTATACTGTATTATAAAGCATTTGACAAAAATTCTTAAAAACCATTTTTTATGCATATTACTTAAAATTCAAGATTACAAGTAAATCATGCACAAGTATAACTTATTAAAGCTTTATGTTTGAATTCGTGTAACTAACTGCGGATAAACATAATCAAATAAAGAATAAACATCTCATTTTAAAATATAAAAAATCTAAAATATAATTAGGATAATTACCGAGTTCTAACAGAATCATTCATTATCTTTATAAAAATTTATTGTGAAGCCAAAAATAAATTAATTTACTATTTGGCCTAAATTAAATTATAATAAAAAAATAAATTATATAAAAAACAAGAACTTTTAAATAACTAATTTGATATTAATATCGATATATTTTTAAAAAGTTTATGATGTCTTCAAATTTATTTTTATTCAAAAGTAAAAATATTATATTTCTCAAAACTACATAAACCATATTATATCAACAAAGACAAAAAATAAAAAGAAACATTAAAATGAATATGTATCTCGCTGCATTGCACGAATACCTTCTAATATTAGATTAAACATTTATATGATATCATCTAATTACTTTAAACCAATATTTAATAATTAAAATAAACTAATTACCAAATAAAATTGTTAAACGCATTTTAAAGCCCAACATCTTTATTTCGCATTTAATAAACCATGGTGATCCATTAATTTTTAGCCCAAGGTGTAAATGTAAATCTTGGCCCAACAAAACAATCTGGCCTAGATCGAGAAACAAGAGAGCGCGAGTTTTACATGATCTAGCTACGACTCGCAAGACAGACGTGCGAATCCCGATTCCGTACCCAACCCACCCGTTTGAAAAAAAACCTGATCCAATTTCCCCTCTTCAACCTAGAACAAAGCAGACAGAAACTCGTTTTTATGTCATTTTGGTTGATTTTAAATTGTTTTCGCAAGCTTTTCATGCGATGCCACATACAGAGGCAAACCTGACATTACACCAAAATTGGTAAAATTCATGAAGAATTCAATTTCATTTTTACACATTTATACTTAGATTTTAGATGTCCGTCATTGATAAACAACAACAATCAAAATTAAGCCTCAATATGGTATCATGTAAATCAATTCCTACAAAACTCACGGGAACAAAATCATGTAAACGATACCCAAATATGGTTATTAATTTATACCTGAACTAAGCTTCTATTTAAAGTGCGACTCATCATTTTCTACTACGAATTGCACTTGGTTAAACTACAGCTTTCTTCGGTAAATTGATTCTTAGAAAATTGTAGTTGGCTTTCAAAGTGTGTATTTAAGTATTTGTCATAATAAACCGTCAAATTATCATCGTATAAACTATGAAAAACTTAAAATATCTACCGAAAAAAGAAAGGGAAAAACAACGACCGTTAATGGGAGAGATTTGCAGATTTGGGGAATAAATTTGGAATAAAATGAATTTTGGGGACAATTTTGGTTTAAATGGACAAAGTTTAGGGCCCAATCCTAATAGAAGTGGGATAAATCATTCAGCCGCTTCCCGTCGTGAATCACATCCGCCGGCGACTATGAGTCGATTACATCCGCCCCTGTCCCTGCCCTCACTGCCGCTGTCTGCCGAAGTCTGAACGCCGAATGCTGTGAACGGCCTTTCTAGTAAATCGCCGTTACTTACATATTTTCACTTATGCTAAATTGGTAATTGCTTCTGCAGTTTTTGCCGGTTTCTAATGCTTTTGCTACTGTGTCCTATGTGCATAATCAACTTGTAGGTAGTAATCGATCTTTAATTCTTTTTTGTAAGTTGAAAATCGCCCTTCTCTTGTATTATCTCTGTTTTAGGGTTTAATTTTTTGCCATTCGGTATTGACCATGTCTTCTTGATTTTTGTCATTTTGGGATTGGCCTCGATAACACTTCCTTCAAGAAGCTTATTTGATTAGTAAACTATATGCTTGTACAAATCCTTGTTCCTAATCCTTATCCTTATCCTAGCTTTGAACTTATGCAAAAAGCATCTTTGGACTGTAAAAACCCTAACTTAAGTTTTGTCTATTGTTACAACGGTGTTTTGCATCCAAAACCATCTTAAATTAATGCAAGGCCAATGCTATGACCTTTATTAATGTATTAGTCAAGTGCACGATGAACTTCAGTCCTAAATACTGCTGTAAAGGGCATGAAATTAGAGAACTGAACAATATGCTGCTTTTTGACAGCAACGTGTAACTGATTTCATCACAAAATGGTGGCCTTAAATTTGGCTCCAAATATACAACCATTAACCAAACAGATGCAGACTCAAATCTAAAGTTTCTTATATCTAAAGTTACACTTGTGCAACAACGGAAATTTGCCTGATGTAGAGGCAATCAAGAAAGCCGCATAAGTAAATAACCCTCTACGGAGATGATAGAAGATATGAACCGCTCAATCGTAGCAAGTTACAAATTATAGTTTGTTTTTTCCTTCAACCCCAGGATGTGATGAGTCGACATCGAGGTGCCAAACGACTCCAGATATTTGAGATCTTTCTCTTTGAATAAGATCTCAATTCCAGCGAGAATAAGGTCAGGAAGTGAAGCGTTTTTTCAGTTTAAAATGGCAGTTCCTGCTCCTTGGGAGGTACCAAATAAATGACTACTTGACCGTTTCATTCCTCAACTAAATTAGGAGTGCTTCTAAAGTCCACTTCTTCCCCATACTACGAGCGAAAGGGAAAATGTAAAGGGAAGCTTTAACAATTTATGGCATGAGACTTTCATCTCACACGGCTCCTAAAATCATTTGTACTCATAACTCAAGTTGAATAATTCTCAAATATCTTAAAGATAACCGACAACACCATTACTTACATCAAAGGGTTCTCTTTGGGTTTTAATCCTTTTTGTGAGTAACATAACATGGTATGTGAATATGAACCTTCTTTTAAGAGAACCAATTTTTGAATGGCCCATTGATTGGTTTTTATGGTGGTTCAAAGAGTGTATGTATAAGACATGGTGGGTCTCATGATTGGTTTGAAGAACCCTAATAATTTTTTGGGGTCAATGTTGGATGGTCTTTTCTTCTAGAGTGTATGCATAAGAGATGGTAGGTTTGATGGTTGGTTTAAAGAACCCTAATATGAAGAACTGACTTTTTTGAGTGATTTTGCAGTAACTTTTTGTGGGTCAATGACTCAATATTAGATGGTTTTTTCCACACCAAACATAAACACTGCAAAATAACGAAAAACAATATAAAATAATGTAATGAATATATCCATTACCATTCCTCTACATATTCAATCTCATTTCCATTTCTATTTTTTAAAATGAACTAGTCGCCCCCTTTATGGTTGAATAGCAACAATCCTAGAAGGATGATAATTCTAACTTTCTSAAATGTTGTACTCTTATAATTTAATTTAAGTGCATTAGTTAGACCTAGGTTTCAATGATATATGCTGGAACCATATAAAATATGTCAATCCGAATTGGAACAAAATCACCTCATAGTCCTAAAACCAAACATGGAGTCTACTTCATTGATTGACAACCACAACTTCATCCTCGCTCTTACACTTTCGATCACCAAGTGCACAATCGAACAAAAAACAACAGTAATATATATATTATTCAACAACATAATTAACCCTTGAAAATCATAACTAGGAATGGTTTTTATGTGCCTATATTATTACCTATAGCAAGAATTCCAATCTTATGACATGCTCAACACAAACCAAATACTAAGTGAAACTAGTAGCTTGCATCTCAATTAGAAATTCATATAACTCTATTATTCATCTTACCCTAACCAATTTACAATGAACTAAACCATCTTAGATTATCAATCAACTGACTTTTTGTGAAGTATCACACAAAAACATGCTATTTGTCGGTAGTTAGTTCGTACTCCATACATGTACTAAAAACTTAAAATGACAAATGAAGTTCTTGATTTTGTTGATCACATAGTTCTTATGAATATTACATAATGTGGCAGTTCTTTACAGCCCTTTTAACCCAATCTACACATTTTCTTCTAAAAGTRTGTAATATGAACTTTTGCATATTACAATTGTGAGTCCTAATGTATAGTTGTATACATTGTACATTCTTAATATAATTCATAAATTAAATGGTCAATTTCCATGCATAAGTCTACTTCATTGATTGACAACCACGACTAGTTTTTTTTTGAAGAGATAAGATGGTATAAGAACATTAATCACCCCTAAATCGTATGAAACAAGAAGATTTTTTACTTGTAGCTCATTAAGTCGATGGTCATTTTCAATCCAGAATACTCCATTGCCAACCACTCCATCTACTTGTCTATCATCGGTTGACATCCATTGGATGTTGAGGGGAACCGAACCGATCTAATCGTCCATTGGATGTTGGATTTTGCCAACCGATCCTATCCGATTAACATTGGATAACCGATCCAATCCATTTTTGTTCTTTCATTCCACTCATCTTGGGGTGGGCTTACTACTTAGATGCTGCCAATCCGATCCAATTGATGATGGAATCGGTTCGGTTCCATCCATTGGATTCTTTTATTGGAAATACATCGGATATCCAATGGATGATCCGATGGGRTTRGATCYATCCAGTGTGTTAATTCAATCCAATTCTTTAACAATGATACAAATTAATTAATCACTTTTAATATGTGTTAAAACCAACACAAGGGAAGTTAAAAATTCAAAGCTTCACATAAAACAAATTCCGATTTAAGCTATTTGAAAATAATTTAATTGGATGATAGTTGGATAATGGTTGGATGGACAACTGGATGGTTATCGGACTTGGATGTTGATCGGTCCGGTTTTKGTCGGTTCTAGATTGTCATCCGAGAACCGACCGATCCAAATTGGATGTTGAAATTTTTAATCTGATCYGATCCAATTACAATTGGATATCCAATTATGGTCGATCGGTTCTAATTGGATCAGTCGGTTTCAATTGGATCGGTTGATTTTCTGCACAACACTAAAACTGATTGCATTATATTGGAGTATGTATCACTCCAATATTTTCTTGACATTATAGATCTGGGCCCCGTAAAGGGTCTTGGTCCAAATCCGATCCCAAATTTGTTGGAAAGTCAAGAAAACATTGGAGTGGTAAATACTCCAATATAATGCAATCAATTTATCTCTACAAGATGGATGAGTAGATGGAGTGGCTTGAAATGGAGTATCTGGATTGAAAATGATCATTGACTTGATGAGCTACAAGTGAAGAATCTTTTTGTTTGTGAGAGCTAAGCTAGGAACGGGGAAGGATGGACCTTCAACCAAGCATTCTACCTTTGTCGAATCGGAACCAATACCACTGTGTCCGCCCTTAGGTCGCCAAACTACGACAAAAGTTTCGCAATAATCCACAAAATAGTAATAGGAATTAGACCTAACACGATTTCTAATGTCTGTTGGAGCWAATTGAATGATTGGGCTTGTTTGATACGTTAGGTTGGATTGTTGAGAAGTTAATAATGTCTTGTTCTTCAAGTTTGAGAGTAATTCATACTCTATCTTTTCTTTCTCCAATGGAAAGAAGTGGGCCTGGAAATCAAGTTTTGATTTGTCTATAGACTAGTGGTGTTAATTGCACGGATATTAAACGTTCCTA
>NC_037531.1:18533555-18541107 GCF_001531365.2 Cynara cardunculus var. scolymus | reverse complement strand
TAGAAAGCAACAAAATAGACTTGGATTGAAATTGATTACCATTAACTAAATGAGCCATGCTCCTACTATGCAATATTTTTGGAACAAATGGAAACTTGGAAGTTGTTGGAAAGTAAAGTATGGTTTTATTTTCCAAGTCTTGGTATGTGAGTAACATAACATGGTATTTTAATGTAAACCTTCTTTTAAGAGAATCAATTCTTCTAAAAATGTGTAATATGAACTTTTGCATACTACAATTGTGAGCCTTAATTTATAGTTGTATACATTTCAAATTCTTAATATAATTCATAAACTAAATGGTCAATTTCCATGCATAAGTCTACTTMATTGATTGACAACCACGACTTTAGTTTTTTGAAGAGATAAGATGGTATAAGAACATTAATCACTTCTAAATCGTACGAAAGAAGAAGATTTTCACTTGTAGCTCATTAAGTTCGTGGTCATTTTCAATCCAGTATATCCCATTGCCAGCCACTCCATCTACTTGTCTCTCTTGTAGAGATAAACTGATTGCATTATATTGGAGTATGCATCACTCCAATATTTATTGACACTACAGATCTGGGCCCGGTAAAGGGTCTTGGTCCAAATCCGATCCCAAATTTGTTGGAAATTCAAGAAAATATTGGAGTGGTACATACTCCAATATAATGCAATCAGTTTATCTCTACAAGAAAGATGAGTAGATGGAGTGGCTCAAAATGGAGTATACTGGATTGAAAAYGATCATTGACTTGATGAGCTACAAGTGAAGAATCTTTTTGTTTGTGAGAGCTAAGCTAGGAACGGGGGAGGATGSACCTTCGACCAGACATTCTACCTTTGTCGAATCGGAACCAATACCATTGTGTCCCCTTAGGTCGCCAAACTACAACGAAAGTTTTGCARTAATCCAGAAAAAAGTAATAGGAATTAGATCTAACACGATTCCAAATGTCTGTTGGAGTGTATTGGATGATCGGGCTTGTTTGATACGTTAGGTTGGATTGTTGAGAAGTTAATAATGTCTTCTTCAAGTTTGAGAGTAATTCATACTCTATCTTTTATCCCTCCAATGGAAAGAAGTGGGCCAGGAAATCAAGTTTAGATTTGTCTATAGACTAATGGTATTAATTGCATGGATATTGAACGTTCCTCATAGCGAAAAAGTATATTATTTTTTAACATGATTTTCACACCTTAATTTTAATAGTATGGATTATTGTTGTGATGATGATGGTTATAGATTGATCAGACATGTGACATRGATTATTGTAAAAACGTACCACATCTGGTGAGGTTTCCGGTCTGCTAGTTAATATGTAAATAATRAATCATCTTATTTATATATCAATTAAAAAACTGATATTTTACATGCAAACTTTTAAGGTCGTGGAAAAGTCAAGAAAATATTGTCCGTGATACACACTCCACTCTATTGCGAATCAGCTTATCTTTTTTATCTTTCCAAGAGCGACAGGTAGATGGAGTGGCTGGCAATGGAGAATATATGGATTGTAGTGACTATTGACTTAATGAGGTAGAAGTGTATTATGCAATGTTGTTAAAGCAAATGAAAATTTGGAAGTTCCTGTGGAAATTTAWGAATACTTTTGGAAGTGAGTAATCCTGCTATGCTATGCTATCCTATCTTTTTGAAAAGCAAAAGCTGTGGTTGTCTATAATGAAGTAAACTTATGCATGGRAATTGACCATTGACTTTATAACTTGTATCATGGAATTAGTATTCATATTCCTTGAAGTAGATATCAATTGTTTTCTATGCGTCATTACATATCTACCCAAATGAATCCTGGAATTAAAATGGTGAAAATTAAAAAGTTTAACCGTTAGCAAGGAGTTGATTGTCATCAGTAAAAAGTATTGGTGCCTGTTTCGTAAGTTCCAATTTTTATTATATATGTGGGAATGTGAAAGAGGTGGATTATWGGATGGCGTTCTTGCGATAAGGGTTATTAGTCTCGGCTCATATAGACCATTCCTAGGGATCATTCTCTGTTTTTCCYGATTTAATTATGTTGAGATATTATGACAACTTGTATGTAACTCTTTCTTTTTGTGCGATTGTGCACTTTGTGACTGAAAGTGAAAGAGCGAGGATGAACATTTAAACAATTTATATGCATGTAAAAATGTGAAGATCTAGAAACAATTATTGTCCAATTTTTCCATATTAGTGTCAAACGTAGTCTATAGTTCTACATGCTTTAATTACGTGATTATGACAAAAAATGTATATTTAATTAATATGTTGTGTGCTAGTTTGCTTAATTGCTTTTGTCTTGTGAGTTGAATCATTTTGCTAGATTAATATTTCCGAAGCTAACCTTTCATGCATGATGTACAAATTTATCAATTGTGTTGAACTTCTAAGATGACATGAGTGTATATTTGTAGAATTAACAGCCAAATATTCAGGGACGGGGGCGGGAGAACTTATTAGGTAAAATTTTCTACTTTTAACTTTCAATTATGAATTTTTGGTTTAAGTTGTTGCACTTTGTGTTTAATTTTCACTTTGGATAGGAATCTGGTTTGTTAAAGGTAACTTGAGGAATACTATTGTTTTTAGATGTTACTAACTTATGACAAATATATTACTGGCTGTTTTTGCGTATGAAAATGGCTCGATTTGATCTAAAAACCAATCAAAATATCTCATGTTTTTATATGGAGAAATTGAAAAAGGTTGGTTTGATTGTTGAAAAGCCAATAATATATTTGTCTTCAAGTTATGAGAGTAATTCGTACTCCTTACTTTTTTAAATATTTAAAAAATATGTTACATAGAAACTTGGAAGTTTTTTGGAAATTCAAGAAACACGTATATTGTGTTGTAATATGCAATCTTATTTCTACAAGAGGGACACATTGAAAGCAATGGAATAGACTTGGATTGAAATTGATGACCATTGACTGAATGAGCCATGCATATTTTTGAAACAATGGAAACTTGGAAGTTTGTTGGAAAGTAAAGGATGGTTTTATTTTCCAHGTCTTGGAAGTTGCGTTTGTCATTGTGGTAGTAGATTATTTCTTCTATTTAAGAGCCAAACTAGAAGGAGAAAGTAAGCATTATTTGTGAGCGTCTAAAAAGCCATCATTGTTACTATAGTAACTAAAATGGAGTGTTGGTGTGTGAGTAAGATTAAATCATGGTTGTTGATATTGATGATGATAGGTAGTCTCTTGATTTGGCAAACACAAGGTGTTTGTGTAGAAGAGGAGAGAAAGGCACTCCTCGAAATCAAAGGCTCACGTATTGATTCATATGGTATGGACCTTCTCCCCACTTGGGTGGATGATGGTAGCACTAGGGGGAGGAGCGGTGGCAAGTGTTGTGATTGGGAAAGGGTCACATGTAACACCATCAATGGGCATGTAACAAACTTGTCTTTGAGCAACATGTTGGGTATGGAAGATGCATTCGACACGAGGATGTCATGTCGTATGTGGCCGTTAAATGTTTCACTCTTTCTTCATTTTAAAGAGTTAACAAATCTCARTTTGTCATGGAATTGTCTTGATAACAATATTGTGAGCACAGGTATTATAAGTTACTATACAAGTTCCGTTAAAATAAAAAGTTACTATACAAATAATATTATGAATTGTTGGAAAATTGACTCTTCATATTTACGAACATCCGAGTGAATAAGTTTTTTTGACTCGATGGTGCTTATATGTGAATAGGCAAAATACCTTAAGACACATAGGACCATATGTGTACATATTTTACCAATCATCCTATTCCATTATATGTTATTAGCATTTTTACTTGTAAAGTTACCTTCCTTGATATCTGGTAACGACATTTTAACTTTTTTCTCCAGGACTTGAAAGGTTGTCGAGTTTGAAGAATTTGGAGATACTGGACCTCTTTGGTAACAGTATTGGAAATGACATATTTCCTTCATTGGGTGCTCTGACTTCGCTCAGAGTTTTGGATCTTGGTTTCAATAACCTGGAAGGATACTTCCCTGCTCTTGGCATGTTTTTGGTCCTTGCATACCTTCTTTATTTTTTTGCAATAACATGTTGTAAATATGCTAATTACATATATTGAGCAACTTGCAGCTTTGGAAAACCTCAATTTTTATTAAGATAACTATGGATTGCATAAAGATTTAAAATTGCATAATATTTATTGTTATATTTGTTACAATTTAATGAAATAATTAAGGTGCATGCATGAATAATTCTATTAAAGTAGTAGATATATGCAAATGTAAATAAAAAGGTAATCCGAGGGAATGAATATAGCACGGTACATTTTGGGTCTACTTTCAAAATGATCTTTGACTTTCGACTTATATGTTTTCCAGCTTCAAAATTTTTTGTTTTAAAAAAATTTTAAGAACTGAGAAGGATTAGAATTACAACAAACCAACCAACAAATCTAATATGATTTTGTTAAAAAAAAAAGGGTTTTCTAACTTCTACTATGATTAAATGATGTCATATGTGAAAAAGTTTATGGGTCGTCCTCAGTCTAGTAATAGTGATGGAGAAAAAGTAATGAATATTTGGATCAAACTAGTTTTAAAATGTAAATTTGAAAACGTAGTACTCATACCACATGATTGATGTTGTACTTCATGTGACAGAATTAGCTYATCTCACTACCATGGAGAAGTTGGATTTAAGTGATAATATGCTCGATGGCACACCAAGTATTCAAGGTAACTTTTGCATACTTCAAAATATAAAGCTCCCAAACGATAATTATTTCTTAATTCTTCTATAAGTATAAATTCTAGAAGGAACAAAAATGATTTTTTTAAATTAAAGTATCTTCTTTTTTTCCACAGATTGTAGAAGATTATCAAGATTGAAAAAGTTGGAGAGTATAACTCTTCGCAATAACAACTTCAACAATAGCATCATTTCATGCTTAAGTACTATTACATTCCTCAAGACTCTTGATCTTGCATACAACTCATTAAGAGGTTCCTTCCCCATCCAAGGTATGTTYTTAAATACAAAAAGTCATCTTTACTTGTAATACCCTGAAAGCGGGTTTGAGAGCTCACCTACCCTTTTAAGAGCTTTCCTGATTTCTCACTTTCCCACCCTTCACTACATAACCACCAACACTCCATGTTTTTTAGAAAAAAAAAACATTGATGGCTAAAGGGTGAAGAGTTCACTTAACCCATTTTGCAAACTCTGTGGYTATTTGTAAAAAGTTTGAAATGTGATGAAACGCGTTTTAAAATGGCTATTTTAGTGATTAACTTTTACTGTTATCTATTAATCTGACATTCTAATTTTCTATTTGTGTGCAAAATCATTTGGGTTGAAAGAGTTGGAGACACTTGACTTGAGCCATTGTGACCTTGAGTCACCCACATTTAATGGTTGGATTGTTAAAAAGTGTTCATAAAAAAAAAACTGCCACAATGTACGATATTTATAAGGACTATGTGATGAACAAAATTAAGAACTTCATTTGTCATGTTCAGTTTTTGTTACATACATCGATTATCGAGTAACGATTATCGTATGAATATTTGGATCAAACTTGTGGAACATGATTAATTTATGCTTTATTTCACGTGRCAGAATTAGCCCATATGACTAACTTGGAGGAGTTGGATTTAAGCTGGAATTTTGGGTTCAATGACACACCAAGTAACCAAGGTAAAAGGAGAGCTGAGCTAGCCATGGTATCTTGTGCATACTTCAAACTATAAAGCTCTCAATTCATAATTATTTCTTAACTCTTCCATAACTAAAGATTTTAGAAGAAACAAAAATGAGTTCTTTAAATTAAAGTAACTTCTTTTTTTCACAGATTGTAGAATATTATCAAGATTGAAAAAGTTGGAGAGTGTGAATCTTGACCATAACWACTTCAACAATAGCATCATTTCATGCTTAAGTACTATTCCATTCCTCAAGACTCTTGATCTTTCATGGAATTGGTTCGGAGGTTCCTTCCCCATCCAAGGTATGTTCTTAAATACAAAAAGTCATCCTTACTTGTAATACCTTGAAAGCGGGTTTGAGAGCTCACCTACCCTTTTAAGAGCTTTCCTGATTTCTCACTTTCCCACCCTTCACTACATAACCACCACCACTCCACGCTTTTGAGAAAAAAAACATTGATGGCTAAAGGGTGAGGAGTTCACATAACCTATTTTGCAAACTCTGTGGTTATTTGTAAAAAAATTCGAAATGTGATAAAACGCGTCTTAAAATGGCTATTTTAGTGATTAACCTTTACTATTATCTATTAATCGGTCATTCTAATTTTCTATTCGTGTGCAAAATCATTTGGGTTGAAAGAGTTGGAGACACTTGACTTGAGCCATTGTGACCTTGAGTCACCAAAATTTAATGGTTGGATTGTTAAAAAGTGTTTATAAAAAAACTGCCACAATGTACGATATTTATAAGGACTATGTGATGAACAAAATTAAGAACTTCATTTGTCATGTTCAGTTTTTGTTACATACATCNAAACTGCCACAATGTACGATATTTATAAGGACTATGTGATGAACAAAATTAAGAACTTCATTTGTCATGTTCAGTTTTTGTTACATACATCGATTGTCGAGTAACAATTCTCGTATGAATATTTAGATCAAACTTGTGGAACATGATTAATTTATGATTTATTTCACGTGACAGAATTAGCCCATATGACTAACCTCGAGAAGTTGGATTTAAGCTCGAACGGGTTCAATGACACACCAAGTATCCAAGGTAAAAGGAGAGCTAGCCATGGTATCTTGTGCATACTTCAAAATATAAAGCTCTCAATTCATAATCAAATGCGCCTTTTTTTTTCCACAGATTGTAGAAGATTGTCAAAACTGAAAAAGTTGGAGAGTGTAACTCTTTCCTATAACTACTTCAACAAGACCATCATTTCATGCTTAAGTGCTCTCTCATCCCTCAAGACTCTTGACCTTTTAGAGAATTATTTGCTAAGAGATTCCTTTCCCATCCGAGGCATGTTCGAAAAGACTAAATTTAATCTTTAGTATCATCAATTACTTTTGTCATTCTAATTTTCCTTTTATATGCAGAATTATCTGGCTTGAAAGAGTTGGAGACACTTGACTTGACTGGTTGTGAGCTTGAGTCACTAACGCTAAATGGTTAGATTGTTAAATACTAATCTCTTTATAACTTGGAAAAATTGAAATAAAAAGTAATGCATTTGATGTGGATTCCAATTGGATGASTACTTTTATTTAAACAAAAAAAAGTTATACAAATTTGAAATCCATTAAATCCTCATTTGGCTTACGTCTCTCTTTCTCTATTTCAGGAATGTCTCCTCTTCCTCTTCCTCATTTGAAATTGAAAACCCTTCTCTTGAGATATAATAATTTCAATGGAACGCTGCCAATGGAAGGTAAGCTTTTTACCTTAATTCCCTCGTCACATTCTTATTGCTTTTCACAGATATATCAAATATTAATCTCCAACAACTTATCAACAAATCTTTGACAACTTCAAAGAGAAATGTTATAAAAAATCTAACGAAATATCCCATTTGGATGAGTAAATCTTTAAACTTTTTTTTTTT
>NC_037531.1:18529407-18532895 GCF_001531365.2 Cynara cardunculus var. scolymus | reverse complement strand
TCACAAGTGGTATGTTAAGATTTATTTTTATTGATTTGGTTTGTGTTCACAATATGTTCATCTTGTAGATTTAGAGCGTATTCATGATATGTTGATAAACTATAACTATAATAGTATTTCTAAGAAAGTGTTCACCTTGAGTTTATATCAATTATGAATATGTACATATACATTATGGAACGAGGATAGAGAAAATAAGAGAGAGAGGGAGAGAATTTTTAATTTATTGTTAAATTTTATTTTTCAACTAATTTTTTGTGAGTTAAATTGAATATCACAAATTAGCAAGTCCATAAAATTAAAGAAAGCCCCTTTTATATATATATAGACGTGTAATCCTCTCTTGTTGTCATCCAGCTTTGGCATCTTTCAGCCATCTTGAAGTCTTAGATTTGAGTTGGAACAATTTTTTCGGGAGCATCCCATCAACAATACAAGCATTATCTTCGCTTCGAGTTGTCTCGTTTGCTAACAACAATCTCAACGGTTCGTTACCTAACCAGGGTAAGTTACGTAGAGCATGCACAATTAACTATTGGGATTGTTTAAAACCAATATATAAATTTGGACTTAATATATTATAGCTAAAATTGTATGCACCTTTAAAAACTTTACATTTGCCGGATGCTTAATCTTTTTGAAGTCGTATGACTATGCAAGCGCAATTCATTAAAGGACGAACCATGATTCTTTCTCTTTTGGCAGGTTTATGTGAGTTGAAGAACCTCCATGAGTTGGATCTTAGTGGGAACAATTTTGATGGAAACCTGCCTCAATGTTTCAATAGGCTATCTTCTCTTAAGCTGCTGGATATTTCTTCAAATCAATTCACGGGAACACTTCTGCCATCACTGATTGCCAATCTCACATCTCTTGAGTATGTTGATTTTAGTAATAACAGATTTGAAGGTTCATTCTCATTAAGCTTGTTCTCCAATAATACAAAGCTTGAGGCAGTTAATTTCAGGTCCAACAATAACAAATTCGAGGTTGAAACGGAAGAGCCTATAGGTTGGATTCCAATGTTCCAATTGAAGGTTCTTGTGCTATCAAGTTGCAATATAAATAGGCCTAAAGTAAGTGTCGTTCCTAGGTTTCTACTTCACCAACACATGTTACAGGTCATAGACCTATCTCACAACTCCTTGGTGGGAAATTTTCCAAATTGGTTAATGGAAAATAATACAATGCTAGAAGCTCTCAATCTAAGGAATAACTCTCTTATTGGTGGTGTGTGTATGCCACGGTATAGGCATGCTAACATGAGGTGGTTGGATGTGTCCGAAAATCACATGAATGGCACTATTCCGACTGACATACAAAAGTTCCTTCCCAGTATAGGATATTTAAATTTGTCAAGCAATTCCYTAGATGGTGTTATCTCATCTTCGATTGGTGATATGAGACAAATACAGACATTGGATTTATCAGACAATGAGTTATCGGGAGAAGTACCAGAGACATTGTTTTCAAATATCACTTACTTAAGGATATTGAAACTATCAAAGAACAGATTACAGGGTGAGGTACTTTCAAGAAACTTAAGCTTGGGTGYAATTGGGAGGCTTGGCTTCGATAACAATCATTTCACAGGGAAAATTGGAAATTGGACCTTCCAGAATCATTATATGGAGAGTTTGGATATTAGCAATAATCTTTTCACAGGTACGATCCCCCGTTGGATTAGTGACATGATGAGCTACAAGTCTGAACTTATAGTGAGCAATAATGGGTTTGAAGGCCCGTTTCATTGTGGAAAAACTTCATTCTCGTTTCTCGATATCTCACATAATTCTTTCTCAGGCCCGATCCCATCTTGCTTAGATTTCCAAGCGATGACACATCTTCATTTGGGTTCTAACAGATTCATTGGACCTATACCCAACGCCTTTCACAATTTGACTAGTGTTTTAACTTTGGATATAGGTTACAACTCCTTGTCAGGAAGGATACCCGAATTTCTTGGTAATCTATCCTATTTAAGGATTCTTATTTTGAGAAAAAATAATTTTAGTGGTTCTATTCCGAAACCATTGTGTCAGTTAAGTAATGTGAGTTTGATAGATTTATCGAGTAACTCTCTTTCTGGTTCAATACCGAGCTGCCTACAAAAGATTATGAACGCTGTTTACCCTGCTTTCGAACAAACAATGCAAAGTTTGTATTATACGTCAATATCTTATGCCTATCAGAGTGTTCTATATGGAAACATAGGTATTGACGATTATATAATGCGTGAAAAACAAGATGAGGTTCAGTTCACAACAAAAACTCTTCCCCTCTCATATAAAGGTAAAATTCTTGATTTGATGGTGGGATTGGATCTATCTTGTAACAAACTAACCGGTGAAATCCCAAAAGAACTAGGGTTGTTGACCCAGATTCACTCTTTGAACCTGTCTCACAATCAGTTGGCTGGAACCATTCCAATGCAGTTCTCAAATCTTGAGAAGATAGAGAGCTTGGACCTYTCTTCAAATTGGTTGAGTGGCGAAGTTCCATCACAATTGATTAAGCTTACTTCTCTAGCTGTCTTCAATGTTTCTCACAACAATCTATCTGGTAGACTCCCTGAAATGAAAGCACAATTTGGTACCTTTACCAAGGCRAGCTATGAAGGGAATCCACTTCTTTGTGGACCACCACTCGATAAGAAATGCATGAATACATCATATGCGACCGATTCATCGGCTAAAGATGGCAGTGATAAATGGTATGATATCGATATGGCATCCTTCTATGGAAGTTCTGGTTCGACATGGGTTGTGTTCTTGTTGGGATTTGCTGCGGTTCTTTACATCAATCCTTATTGGCGTAGAAGGTGGCTAGACATGGTTGAAGAATGTGTGTATACTTGTTATTATTTCCTTGATGATTCTGTATGTAAGGTCTCTATGCTCTTTCGTAAATAAGACCTACTCATTTGAGAATGTGATAGAATAAGCAGAAACCAACTCTCCTATGTATTTGTGGTACTCTTCCAATTATGAGCATATCACATGATTCTGAAAAATGGTTTCCCCTGATAATTATTTCTCCGATTTCCTAGAATGAATTTCATGATACGGTTTTGACCTTAGATGGTCTGTCACTACTTACACCAAACAGAGCCATGGGCGAAAATGTTTATTATAATATGTTGGATATAAGTAGTAACTTGTTTTCAGGTGTACGTGCTTCCCGAATGGATAAGCAACACAGAAGACTTGTGGGCACTTATCATAAAAAACAACATGTTCGAAGGCCAATTTTGTTGTTGGATAGCTCAATTCCAGTTTCTTGACATCTCACAGAATTCTCTCTGGGTCCATCTCATCTTGCACGAATATGCAAAGTATGGAGCATCTCCATTTGAATTTCAAAAGATTCGCTAATATATTGCTTTGCATGAAACAAAAAAGGAAAGAAAAGGAAAGAAAAATCAAGAGTTCTATTACAAACTAATAATATAGCTACGAGGCGGTTTAGACGATTGAACTTACAATAAT
>NC_037531.1:18521563-18528477 GCF_001531365.2 Cynara cardunculus var. scolymus | reverse complement strand
GTGGTTGAGGACTTCAAATCTTGCAATTACAAGTCTTCTTAAATGTCCACCCCTTCTAGTTGCATACACTACAACCGTACAGTGGACCAACATTTTCAAATCCTACTAGTTGTATAYGCAACAAAATAAATTGGCATGTTGAAATGTCTACATATCATAATAGATTGCTTGCAAGATTTAAGTTTTGTAAGATCAAACGATTGTACGTCATATGTAAATTTGTTACAGTAAGTAAATATGACCTTTTTGGTCATCCTATATGAATACAATTATATAAGATACTTGATTTCATAAGTACTTTTTTAAAATAATATCATATAATAAAGTGCAATGAAATATTTTATTTCAAATGGACCTTAAAACTTGTTAGAATACTAATAAAAAAAGGTCATCTTCCACGTGATTCTTATTCTTGATCATCATATAGTATTATCAAATCACAATTATATATCTATACTATATTCTAAAACATTTGACAAAAACTCTTAAAAACCATATTTTTATGTATGAAGTATTGTATATTGATGCATATTACTTAAAATTTAAGATTACAAGTAAATTATACATAAGTACAACTTATTAAAGCTCTATGTTTGAATTCGTGTAACTAACTGCAGATAAACATTATCAAAAAGAGAATAAACATCTCATTTTAAAATATAAAAAATCTAAAATATAATTAGAATAATTATCGAGTTCTAACAAAATAATTAATTATTTATAAGAAAATTATATTATTAAACTAACTATAAATTACTTCGTTATTGAACCTAAATTAAATTATAATAAAAAATTGAATTAATAAATTACATGTGGACGACGATTGCGACAATGCGGGACATACACAAAAGAGAGGTTAGCAAAGAGATTATGGCTGCTTACTTTTGGATTATTTGGAATCAAAGGAACCAAAAATCATTCAACGGAAAGAGAAAATCTGATAAGGTGTATGCAGTGAGATCCAATTCACCGCTTATGATTGGATTAGATGTAGAGCCAAACTTAACAAGTCGTTTAGTTGGGAGAGGTGGATAAATAATCCGATTGAGGCTGTGTACTCTGTTAACCACTAGCACCTCGCTAGTTTTTTTCATTCGTCCTTAATAAATTCATTTCTTGCGGTTCAAAAAAAATTACACAAAAAATATGAATTTTAAATAGTTAATTTGATACTAATATCGATATATTTTTGTCAAAATTTTATGATATCTTCAAGTTTATATTTTATTCAAAAATAAAAACATTATCGTTTTTTTCAAAATCACATAAGATCATACTATAACATCAACTGAGATAAAGAATAAAATAAAATATTAAAATCAAGATGTATCTCGGTGCATTGCGCGAGTACCCTTCTAGTATATATAAACATATCAATATCATGAATAAAATATTTTGTAATAATCATAAGTTTATATCATATAAAATTGCATAATGTACTCATCTGGAATAGTTAACGTTTGTTAAAACATTTTCTCAAAAATCGCAATTAACATGATAATTTCATACCATTCATAAACATATGACATAATCATAACAAAATTTATCATTATTCTCTAATAATCTTAGCCCGACTTAATCTTAACGAGGCCGACACTGCGGGTATGCAATTGGTGTTGCCCCACGGGGTCTTCAATTGTAGAGGGTCTACGATCATTTTATTAATACTTTTATATAATTAGAATATATAAAAAAAAACACTTTAATTTTATAAATTGTGTTGTAGTTGGGTTGATAAATGGGTTTAATTGTTATATCTATTGTCTTATCCACTCGAGTTTCATTCTCGTTGATGCGTTATTATATTTTTGTAGTTCTCGTTTAATTAGTTAGTGTTTTTGTATGGCCTTATTTGATTCTATATTAGTATTAATATGTAATCAATAAATATTCAAACTCCAATAATGTAAATTTATCTCTCCAAAAGGAGACAAGTAGGAATAGTTGAGAGGGAGCATGAGTGGATTGAATTGAATCATATTGTAATTAATGGAGTAGAAGTATGCRTGGAATTGACCATTGATTTTATGGCATCTTTGAATCATCATAACTTTTTAGTCGTGTTAATGGTTCTAAATAGTTGTTATGATATCGTTATGATGTATTATATCACTGAGGATTGGGTTCGATGCACGTTAATTCTTGTGTCTCCACTCTAATTAAGACTTAGCACTAGTTGTAATGTGTTATAACACGTTACGATGTGTTTTTTTTTTGTAAGACATGAACTTTTTCTCCTTCTTAAATATATATAATTTGGGAATAAATGATGATTACATAACGAGCTTAAGACTTAAATAAATATAAAAGAGAAACTTAAACACTCAAATCCTAAATAATACGATTTTATATGGTTTTGAGAAAAAAAATGTTTTTATGTTTAAATGAAATATAAATTAGAAGAAAATATATCGATATTAATATCAAATTAACTATTTAAAAATTATTGTTTTTGTATAATTTCTTTAATTTAATTTTTTATAATAATTTAATTGAAGTTTAATAAAGAACTAATTTATTTTTGGTTTAAAAAATTAATTTTTTAAGATAATAATTAAATATAATGTTAGAATTTAATGGTTATCTTAATTATATTTTAGATTTTTTATATTTAAAATGATGTTTATCATGTATTTGATTATGTTTATCTACAATTAGTTACACAAATTCAAACATGTAGTTTTAATATGATGTACTCATGTACATTCAATTTGTAATCTTAAAATTTTAAGTAATATGCATCAATATATTACAAGACTTTATGCATCAAATATTATTTTTAAAAGTTTTTATCAAATACTTTATAATATAATATAGATATATAATGTTTTGGATATCTTGTGGGAAAATAATAATCGTTGCTTAGCTAAATAAAAAATAGCATTGACCAAGAATTTTCGTGAAGTGTTGGGACCAAATTAGAATGAAAAGACGAATATTGAATGATTGCATTGACCAAGAATTTTCGTGTTTATTTTGTGACATTAATAATGTTGTTGATAATGATATCTTTTAATAGTTATGTTATAACAACATCTTTAACGCAAAGTTCTTATTAGTAAAAAGTTTAATGACCTGTAAGAACATATTTTTTACACTTTTTATCGTCAACTTATCTCCAACTCATCAAATCAAGAACTTTCTTAAGAGTCGGCAATGCTAGTTCTTATAAGAATCTTCATTTTGTGGGTCTCGTTCATTATTTCAACATCAATAATTATTATATTTATAAAGTCAAGAAAATGAAATAAAAAATAAGAAAAATGTAATTTCTCACAAACTTCATGGTAAGAATCAATGTTCTTATTCAAACACACCTAGAGGACATGAGGTTCTTATAAGAACCTCTCCTCAATGGTTGTTCTTAGAAACCACTATGTTTTTGCTAATAAGAACCTTCCATTGGAGATTCTCTAAGACCTACCATTGTGGAGAGGGTTTTAGAAGAACCTCATGTTCTCTAGGCGTTTGAATAAGATCCTTGTTTCTTAACATGAAGTTTGTAAGAAGTGACATTTTTCTTATTTTTTATTTTATTTTTTGACTTTATAATTATTAATGTAATAATATTGATGTTGAAATAATCAATGTAACTCACAAAAAGAAGGTTCTTATATATAAGAACTATTATTATAAACTTTTAGAAGCATTTATGATGGTAAGGTTTTTTGCCGCCTCATCAATATCGATAACCGATCCTTTGATTTATTAACATTAAGGGGGTGTTTAGGATTGCTTATAAAAACAACTTATTGACTTATTTCGATATGACATCGGTAATAAACACTTTTGAGTGTTTGAATAAACAGTTACCAAACCAGTAATAAAGAGTTGTTAAAAAAGTTAAATTATTCTAATTTATAGTAAGTTGATAATAACTTTTATAAAAAAAATATAAATTATTTCAAATAATCAATTCCAAACACCCCTAAAAAATCGAAGGTTTTTTGGCCACCTCATTGGAGCGGTTTTTATAGAGGAACCGTTCCTTAAGGTTAAAGTGAGGGCCCTATCCATTTTTTTATAATAAAACCCATTGAGAATTTGAGATATATATTTATTCATTTATTTTTAATATATAATTAATTAAAAAATAATTTAATAAAATAAATAAACTAATTAATCATCAATTTTTACCTATACAAATTGACATTATAATTAATAAAGTTGATTTTTAGTTATTATAACTGTAAGATTTTTAAACAATTATAATTAAAGTTGTTTTTTTAAAAAAAATTGTTACTTTATATAAATTAATTTGTACTATGATATTGTTCACCATATATATAATATATAACTATTATAATTTTTATTATTATAGTCTTTTATTATACAAACCATTAATTGGTTTATGATCGAATGTGAAAGGTTTATGAAATATGCAAGAAGAAAAAACTGATATGCAAGAGAGAAAAAGCTGATGTGACAAAGTCATAACATCCTAAAAGGTTCATGACTGTATACAATAAAAAGTGCAAAAATAAGGTTCTTATAAAAACCTTCGTTAGAGATGCTCTAAATTCTTTAAGATAGTTTGAAAAATTAAATAACACCAACTATTCTATTTTAGAAATCTAGCATTAATTACATTGATAAAATATTCAATGTATTTAAATAATATATTATTTATATCTCTTAAACATTTACTTTTAACTTACTATATTAGCTTGATATGGATTGTTGAAATTGAATTGTTCAAGAAGTTGAAGTTTTTGAAACTTAGGGGTAACGAAATCAACGAAAGCTTTATAACATCGTTAAGTGCTCTTCCACTGCTTAAAAACCCTTGATCTTAGTTACAATTTCTTAAGTGGATCATTTCCGGCTCAAGGTACGTTATCCGACCTCTCTTATTATATGTTTTTTTCCTTTCCAAAATGAACATATTTTTAATAGACTTCATCTTCTTATTTTGAGCTCGAGCTTAATAATTCTGGAGCTCGAATCGATCTCGAACACAAAATAGAACTCGTCTAACTTAATGAGCCGAACTTCACAACACCAATGTTCGATTTGGATCGTTCGGAAACACGATTATATACATTGAATCGTGATCCGTTGGTAATCACCAAAGGAAATTTATCTAAGTGAGTTTTGTAAATTATACTTTTCTTGTGAACTATGGGGAATGTGAAGAAGCGGATGATGGTGGATTTTCTATGTGGCTCCCTGGCTTGATTTGAGGTCATGGTGTTGAAGATTCAAAGTTTTTTGTTTTATAACCGACGACGTAAGAAATAAAAACCCTCTGAAAATCAACCAAACTCTCATCTCAATTGGTGTCAAATCGGGGGAGACAGTCGGCGGGTTCGATTCGAGTTTTCAGCAACCATCGATTGTAAGAACAATGCTATCCTTTAAATTAATCATATGGTCTCTATTGTTGTTGGATTCTACATCGATTGGTCCAAGAATCATCGTGTATAGTGGCTTGAGGTCCATGATTTCGGCCACCACCACCACGGTTACAGTGGTGAACCATTTTCTGGAAAGATGAAAGCCCTAAATGAGGCCTTTAATCCAAATTTACAACAAAATCACTACCAAATTTGAAAAGAAAACTACTTGGAGGTCAAATAATGGTAGATATATGCTTTTGACTTATGGGTTGTTGAATTTAGAAAAATTATTGTCTGCAATCTAGTAGTAATCAAAGAAAATAATGTTTTCAAAATCTCTGGACGGSCCACCTTTTCATGGTTCCATAGTAAACTGAAAAAATTACGTTTTTGAGGGGTGMTGCCGTATTATTTTGCTAGAGGCCGCCGTATAGATTTTGAAATTAACACTTGACTTTAATGGCGGACATCTCATCAAATCGGTTGAGTGGTAAAGTTCCATTGCAACTGATTGGGTTGAATTATCTGGCTGTTTACATCGTTGCTAACAACAATGTGTCGCGTATAGACTCCCAGAAATGAAAGGACAATTTGGGACCTTTATGGCCAACAGCTACGAAGAAAACCCGTATCTTTGTGGACTACAACTACATGTAATTAAAGGGTTTTTGTGTGAGGATTCACACAAGGTTAGTTGATTGATGATCTGAGATGGATGAGTTCCTTGTATTAGCATTAGAAAAAAAAAACATACCACATCTTGTCGGGCTTCCATATTGAGACTTGGGATCATCATGTGAGACCGCTTGTTTTCATGAGATCTGTGAGACCATCTTTTTACACTTGAAACTTCACAACAAAACAGTGTGAAGGTAATCTTCAGATTGTTTTTGCTGTGAAAGTTCGGAAATCTTTTACCTTCACAACCTTTTGTTGTGAAGTTTGAAGTGCAAAATTTTGGTCTCACGTGAACTCAACCCTCCATATTCRTATGYAAATGGTAATCAATAAATCTTTATATTTACACAACTATTTAAAAAATATTTTACACGTAAACTTGGATTTTTTGTTGGAAATTTAAGAAATAGGTATTTGTGTCGTTATAAGAWTCAGGAGTGTTTCATATTCTAATATAATGCAATCTTATTTTTACTAGGTCAAGTAGATCGCAATTGAACAGACTTGGATTGAAATTGGCAACCATCGACTTTTTTTAGTCATGTAGTACTATTCTCTTCTATATTTAAGCACATATCCTAATTCTATGCCTAATTGAATATCTAGTATCACTCTTTAGTTACATCCGATTTGAAAAGTATGTATCTGCATGCGAATAAACTGCCAACATTTTGAAACAACTCCTTTTATCCAATTTCTTCATGCAAGGCCAACTGTCTTTGTAGTTTCCTGCATCATTTCGRTAKAATATTTTCTTTGTTTCTGGCATATTTTGATACAATTTTTTCGATAGTAAGTTGGAATTTCGCGTATTGTGGTCCCACACAAGCTGTATTTATCTTTGGCCTTGTTTGTTTTTACCTAAAAAACACTTAATACCCTCTTATGTCTGAATCG